>NC_060267.1:181953358-182105126 GCF_021613505.1 Equus quagga | reverse complement strand
CCGGCCCCGGCGCGCCGTCCCCCGCCAGCCCGGCTGGACGCGGTGGCGTGGCCCCGGAGCCCGGCGCCCGCGGGCGCACCGCCTTGACCCCGGCGGCCCCGCGGCAGGCAGGCGCCCGCAGTTCCATGGTGGGCTCGGAGCGCGATGAGCCGCCCGTCCTCCACCGGCCCCAGCGCTAACAAACCCTGCAGCAAGCCGCCGCCGCCGCCGCAGCCCCAGCACGCCCCGTCCCCGGCTGCGCCCCCGGCCGCCGCCACCATCTCGGCTGCGGGCCCCGGCTCGTCCGCGGTGCCCGCCGCGGCGGCGGTGATCTCGGGCCCCGGCGGCGGCGGGGCTGGCCCGGTGTCCCCGCAGCACCACGAGCTGACTTCGCTCTTCGAGTGCCCGGTCTGCTTTGACTATGTCCTGCCCCCCATCCTGCAGTGCCAGGCCGGGCACCTGGTGTGTAACCAATGCCGCCAGAAGTTGAGCTGCTGCCCGACGTGCAGGGGCGCCCTGACGCCCAGCATCAGGAACCTGGCTATGGAGAAGGTGGCCTCGGCGGTCCTGTTTCCCTGCAAGGTAAGCCCAGGTGCCCTCCGCGCGACTCCGCCCGGTCACCTCCCGGAACTCCTGCGTCCTCCAGCCCACCCGCAGGCGCTGAGAGGCAGGTGACATATCTTTTATTTAAAAAAAAAAAAAGTGTACCCGTTGTCCGCCCTTCCCCATGCCCACCTGTCCGCTTTGGGAGTAGCCTTGGGCTGACGGTTGCCCGAGCGCTGACCCCAGACTAATGGGCACGCGCTCGTGATTAGAACGCATCCCCACTCTCCCCGCGCGGTGCCCGCGGCCTCTGCAGACGTGTACTCGGCTGTGCTCGGCAGGGCTGGGCCGCTCAACTACAACTTGGACTGGGAAGCTGACTCTCAATGGGGGTTTGAGGCGGAGGAAATGGGCGAGATAAACGCTCCCTTTACCAGCGCTCAGCTTAGAAGGGTTGCTCCTGGATTCTTCCTGCTCCCCGCGCCTGCCGTCTGCGCACCCCTGACACGTGGGAGCCCTCGGGAGGGTAGCTAAAAGGAGGGCGCCTAAAGCCTGTTTTTCTCCAGCACAAGAAAACCCTGCAAGCCACGCCTTTCCCTCTCCTAGCCTTCCAAGGACTGGCGAGTTGTGTTTTTTGCTCAGTAGGGTGAAAACAAGAGTTGACCAAGGATTTCACAGGAAGGGCACGCGGGAGCTGTTGTTACGGTTCTTGAAATCCCATCACTTTATTTTTTATGTAGTTTAAAAAGTTATAGATGCTCCTGCAAAAAATGCAAACCACTAAGACAAGAAAAGTCAAGGGAAAGAGCAAGCCGTCTGGCCTCCTTCCGCTGTTGTTAGGGTCCGTGTGCATCTTTATAGGGGTTTCTAAACACAGGTAGATACAGCCTCACAGCTGAGTATAGAGTCGTAGATGTCAGCATATGCTTGGAAGGTTTATATATCCACTCGCATAGATATAAGTTGTTCTCCAAAAATGGTTTCTGCAACTTGCTGTTTTAAATTCATGTTATCACACCTATTTTTCTGTGTCTGAAACCGAGCTGTACCTCATGGTATCTTAACTGGCTACACGGTATTACATCATGTGGTCATATTATAACTCTTGTCTCTTAAAAATCCTCAGGAGCAGTGTCAGAGACATACCTGTGTAGATCACCTCTTAGAACCTCGGGCTATACCATGAAGTTCGTTTTCTAAAGTTGGAAATGGGAGTAATGTCACTAATACTTTCAAGTTTGTTGAGAGGAGCCGCCCTGCCTTTTGGGCTGTTTGGGCTGTCCTGCATTTCTCCTTGGTGCTGCTTACTTTTATAGGGCAACAGCTTATTTTTAAATTAAAAATAATCCACCAGAGAACTGAGCTTGGGACTCAAGTCAGTAAAATGAGTGATTTAATTTGGTCTGTGCCCTGCCACAAATCAGTTTTAAAATAGCATATTCAAATAAGGGTTTGAATCCATGTTTGGGCTGCGGGTTTCAGGCAGTCGTAATAAATGACTCTGCCTTCAGGCAGTCCTCATCTAATGTTTACTAATTCCCCCAGCCCAGGAGTTGTTTCTCATACAATTTAGACAAAATAGTTCCATAATTTTCTTAGGGTCAGGAAGAAGGTGGCAGCCTGGTGACAGCTGAGCTAAGAGTGGATATCTGATGTTTGAGGTATATTGTGGGGGTGGGGGATGCCCCACAGGGTTTCTGGGGAGCCATCTCCTCAGCCCTTCACTTCCCCCCAAACCTTCCGTGGCCAATAGAAGAAATGGCTTCAGGTGAATTACCATTCACAAATGAGCATTTGATATCAGTCAGTATTCCATAACTTATTTTTAAAAAGCAATCTTGTAAGCGCATTGTGTTGCTCCCAAGAGAAAGAGAAGGAAGCAGTTACTCTGTGTGAAGTGTGAGGTTTCACCTTCAGGATCTGGATTCTGGTTCCTGTTGAAGCGTATGTTCTTTCCTAACGGGTAACGTGCTAGTGAAGTCTTTCGGGAAGACTAGTTCTCTTGGGAACCAGGGGTTCCCAGCATTTCTGTACATGTCAGTGATGTCCCAAGACGCTGTTCTGTAGGGATGCACTTGGGCAAAGCCGTCACTTTGCAAGCTGAAATTAAACAGGGCCAGCTGTTCCCCTACAGACCAGGAACCAAGAAAGTGATCTTGGGGTCCCTTCTGTGTGTGTGCATGTGGGTGAGAGTTATAAAGCTGAAGTATGCATGTCCCAGCTTTGGTTGGCTAGTAATCCAAACTGTGGACAGGGCGGCTTGGCCAGTTCGTTTGGATAAACCAAACCTGGATGTATTCAGAGGCCCAGCAGGCAACCCAGCTATGTCAGCTGGGGAGGATGAGAGCAATCGGGAGCGGTAAGGCCTATGTCAGCTTCAACAAAACAGGTCTGTGTAGCTGGCCCTGTGGCCTGCACTTGCTACTGGAGATCATAGGGACTTCCCTGTCACTGCCCCTGCCTGCCCTCAGATCTCTCCCATGGGCTGGCTCATGTGAGAAAACCAGTTTTGGGTAGAGTACCAGAGCCCAGGTCTGCAGAGTTGCATGGAGCCGCCATTGCTTGCCTGGGAGACCACCTCTGGGGGCCTGGATTCCTCCTCTGTAAATGACGAGATCGGACTGCCCGACTTCCAAGGACCTGTAGCCTCTAGCATTCCATGAAAAGAAGGGAGGCTGGGTGGGCTGCTTCCGCGGCGCCCTCAAGGGGCCAGCCTCTCTGCTGGGTTGACTGTTACTAGATTGCCTTTCTTCTTTCCAGGTGAGGAAACAAACGTCTATGGAGAGGTTAAGTGTTGAGTGACTTGTCAAGGTCACGCAGTGGCCAGTCCATGCACCTGCACCCCACAGGCACACATCACACCTTTGTACTGCTCACTATGTGGGGATTTTTGAATGTGAGCTCATACTCCAAGGGTGTACATCATAACTGAAGGCTGACAACAGTAGTAAAACCCTCTGACTGACGAGTTCCCCAGATGGGCCTCTGATGGGAAAATCCCAGTGAGACAACATAAATTCACTGTAAAATTCATTGGTGGGAATTTTGTAGGGCATGTGGGTTGGGAAGATGGGGGGAAGTAGGCTACAAACCTCATTTTGGGGGGATTTCATCATGGCTCTGAACTGCTCCTGCTTCAGTCGGCCCCACAGTGGCAGTGCTGTCAGATGGCTTCCTTACTTAGGTGTGGGGCCCCTGGGTTACAGGCTTGAGTGCTGCCAGCTCCTCTTTCATGTAGAGGGCACCACATGCACTAGTAGCTCTGGTCCCCTTTTAAAAAAAAGGGTCTCTATCAGGGCAGGGCTGTCTTCCACTTGTGGTATTTTTAGTCCATTCTACAGCTTGTTGCACGCCTGAGGAGTTTTGACATCCTGTCCCCGTATCTCAAACCCCCCGTCTCAGTGGAGTGTGGGTGGAGGAGAGAAGGGAAGGCTGACACACGTGCCCCTGCTCAGCAGTGCATTTTAGCATCGGCCAGGCACTTCTCTCCACAACGGTGGGAAATGCTGACCCACTGCAGCCCACTCAGGCTATGATACGTTTTCCTTCCGTTTTCTCTCTGTCTTCTCTGCAAGTTTCCCGTAGCATATCTCCAGGTGGCTCTTGAACTGGAAAGCCTCGGTGAGATGAGTCTTCCCAGCAGTGGGACCGTGACAGTGTTGTTTTGTTCCTTAACCACAAAAAGGCAAGTCAGATAACCCAGTGGAAAGCTAAAAGCTCCTCAGTGTGGACTCATCTTGTGCAGTGGAGACAAACTCAGAACACCAGCAGGGACAGGTGTGCAGGGGGCGTGGCCTCTGACCCGTGGCCTCCGGGTTCAGGAGACCTCGAGAGCAGATGAGACGGTTGGGCGCTGGGGACCCCGGGCCGCCTGCGAGCAGGCAGCTTCGGCTCAGCTCTGGCTGACTGGCCCAGGTCGGGATGTGGATGCAGCCATGCCACACCTTTGAATTTTTTCAAGAAAAGCCATAAGTCTAGATTTTTAAAATGTTAAATATCTCAATTTTTTCTTTCTTTCTTTTTTTTTCTTTTTCTAACATTGGCCAAATTCAAATTTAAAGCCAGCGCTTGCAGGCCAATCCAAGCATGTCTGGAGACCAAATTCCACCCGCCCCTGTGCAGCCCCTGATCTGGGGCTCTTGTGGGGAGCGGTCACGAGTGGAAGTTCTCGCTGAGCTCTTCCCATACGTGAACTCGGGAACCCCAGGAGGCTCCAGCTGTAGATGAGGTTACAGCTCATTTTCTTCTCCTCTCTATTTTGCCGAGGGACGATTTCCTTTGGCCTTTGGGAGACCTGAACTGTTGTCTTGTGACTAGATGTTTGACTTTGTAAAGTCAGTTTATTTCTTTGTACCCAAGTGTCTTTAAGAGAAAGAGTTGGGGGGCTGCCCCGGTGGCCCAGTGGTTAAGTTCACATGTTCCACTTTGGCGGCCCGGGGTTCACCAGTTCAGATCTCGAGTAAGGACATGGCACCACTTGGCAAGCCATGCTGTGGCAGGCATCCCACATATAAAGTAGAGGAAGATGGGCATGGATGTTAGCTCAGGGCCAGTCTTCCTCAGCAAAAAGAGGAGGATTGGTGGCAGATGTTAGCTCAAGGCTAATCTTCCCAAAAAAAGAAAAAGAGAGAGAGAAAGAGTTGGGCTCAATGATTATACCAAGGATCTTTTTTGCCCTGAGATTGCGCAGTCTAGTAAGCTGTCCCAGGGAAAAGATCGGAGGCAAGGGACAGGACAGGGTCCTCCCCCTGGCTCTGGAGGCCCGCCGTCCAGTCCTCCCTGAGCCTGTTCTTCTGTTAAGGAGAATGGAGACGACGCCCAGCTGGGGGGCGCTCTGAGGTCAGGTCGGAAGTGCTGCAGGGGGCTTTTGCTTCCCCAGATCAGCTGGCGGATGGCTGGTATTGGGGTGGTTGCTAGGTGAGGGGTGATCAATCACCTAGAAGCCTGGGGGGATAGCCGATTTGCCAAAACCATTTCAAAGATCTCTTTCTAACCTCAAAAATTCTCCTAAGACACAAATCATTTCCTTTGGAACTTGTCCCCGCGGTCTTCACTACTGGCTGGAGCTGAGTGGGTTGTCTCATAAAAGCTGCGCTGGCTGCAGCCAAGCCCGCGAGATCGTCGAGAACGAAATTGACAGGACAGCTTTTGAGTGTAAAATAGGAACAGAAGCGCCGGAATGCCAGGTAGGAGGACTGAAGTTTAATGCTGACTCTACACATAGTTGGCCAAAGATTTTTCACAAGTTACCACGGCCTGGAACTGGAGCAAATCATTGTTACTTACGGTTGATCTTTAGGACAGTTAGAATGGAGGCGAACCAAAGGAACAGCAGGTGTGGCCTGGGAAGTCCCCAGTCTGAGGCTGATTAAATTCTCCTGTTCTGTGTGAGAGCCCTCCGGAAGCCCCATATGAAGTGTGACGTTCTAGGACCACAGTAAGACCTCCTGCAAAATGTCTGCAGAACCAGACTTGCACATCCGACAAAATTTGTGAACGGCATTTCTCCTTTAAACCCATAATGTCCCCACTCCTTGAAAGGCGCACATAGTAGGTACACATTTGCTGAAGTGAGTGCCGGCATGTGTATTGCGGTGAGTTGTGCAGAGCGTGGTCACACACGGGGCGTTGGAGTGTGACTCCACTCCGGACATCCTGAAAAGGAAAATAAGAAAGCTAAGATGTTTTCCTGATCAAATGTATCTTTACATTAAACCTTAGAGTGTGCTTTCTAAGGCTTAGGAGAGATACTGAAAATTCTCTAGCAGAATTTCATCAACTTTGCCCCAGATGCCCATCTTTCTCCATTAATTTCTTAAAAATTGGGAAACTTGTCATTCTCGTTTCCAGTTGGGTAAAGACTGTAGGTGATGAATATTAGACTGTATGTTGTCTGTGAGACAAAAGGTTACCCTCCCAGTGTTAGCCACAGACGCTGTGGAGATGGGTGCAAGGTACACCTGTGTTAAGTGTGTGGGCCTGGGCCCGATGTCACAACCTTGAGTCAACAAAGGAAGTGTCTTTGGGTCACTCCTCCCCCAGATTACCTCTTCCTCAGCTAGTGTTGAGGGCAGGCCTTACTCAAGTCTCCTGGTCAGATCCCCATCTGTCCCCACTGTGACAGACTGGTGACCTCTCCCAGCCTCAGTGGCTCATTGGTAAAATGGGGAGATGATTAGCTTGTTCAGAGGATCAAACTCAGCATTAATTCATGTGAAGCGCCACACACAGCCCAGCACAGAGTGAACCCTGAATAAATGTCACGGCGAGAGGCTGACAGAGAGCACATGGCCAACGTCTGAGGTCAGGCCCAGGCATTAACTTTAAAAAGAAAAACTGGAATCTTGCTAATTTTCTTCCGTGGATTCCCTCTCCGAGATTCTCTTCCCCGCTCCCGATCGGGGAGGGTTTCCTCGAGCCGGCTGAGGTGGCCCCGGCATTGGTGTCCAGTGCTGAGACGTTTTTTCGTTTCTTCAATGCTTTTAGAAGGGAAAGCCAGTTAGACTAGGCAGCACTTTTTAATTGTGTATTTTATTTTACACATTATAAAATATGTTTTTTAAAGTCATGATCTTTAGTTTTAAATGTCGAACATATAGAAAGTAATAAAAAATTAAGATCTCCTGTAATCCCCCACCTGGAAATAACCCCTATACCATTTTTGTGTATGTCCTTGCAAACTTACCTCTACATCAATGGAGTTTTCACTCAAAACAAAGCAGGTAGGACAGGAAATCCACAGGCTATTTCATAACCTGCTTTTTCATCTGACACATCATGACTGCTTCTCCACATTGTTAAATAGTCTTTAAGGTCATGTTTAAGAACTGTGTAGTCTTACAATTCCACAATGGTATCAGAGTTATTTATTCAAGCTCCTGTTTGTGGTCATTTAAGTCATTCTGTCTTCTTACTGTGATTAAAAAAAAAAAGGTACTGCTAAACTGAATCCTCGTGCATAAGAAAATAATTATTTCCTAATGACAGATTCCTAGCAGTTGAGTGGTGGGGCCACAGGGTGGATGCAGAAGTGCAGAGCTTCTGATAGTAGAGCCAGATTGCCTTCTCCCTGGGAGTCATTGACAAGTGCGGCCCACTCTCTCAGCACCCCACAGTGGGTGTTGGCATGCTCGTTTCTTGTGCTCCTGCCTGCTGCTTCTCCCCGAAGTAACCTCAGGCCACAGTTGGCTCCTCCTCATTACCCACTCACTTTTCATCTGCCTTGGATCTCCGGCAGCCCCGAGCCCGCTCCTTCCTACACACCATCTGCCTAGCCAGCCATTGCCTCCCGTCCGCCCTCGTCCTTCTGAAACTCTGAGTCTCTCGGTGGAGAGAGAGGTGCCAGTAGAGCCCTTCTGAAGTCAGGGGAGCAGAGCGGCCTGGAGACCTGCCTGCAGAGGTGGTGTTGGAGCGGCGTTATGAAGGATGAGCGGCAGGTTGCTGGTGAAGAAGGAAGATCCCGGTGGGGTGAGGTGGGGAGGCCAGTGGAGCTGCTCGAGAGGACGTTGTTTACCTGTCTGAACTAGGTGTACTATCTCATGTTATCCTGCTAATTACTCTGAACAGGAAATAGGACACGGTTGGTATCCCTCCGCAAGAGACTGGCCCACACTCATGCAGCTTGTGAGTGTGGGGAGCAGAAGCTCCAGAATGGCCTTGTAATGACATGTACGGTGTCTCCCACCTCGGCCTCCCGCCGTGTCTGCTGCCCACTCCACCCTGCTGAAGAACAGTGAGCCCCAGACTCACGTGGTGGCTTTGGCAGGGACAGCAGTGGTACCAGAAGAGCACTCTTTATTAGGATTGCCAGGTAGAATACAGGATGCCCAGTTAAATTTGAATTTCAGATAAACAAATAATTTTTTTGGTGTAAGTGTAACCCAAATATTGCCTGGGACACACTGGGCATCTTGTATTTTTATTTGCTAAATCTGGCAACCCTACCACTTAAGTCTTCTGGGGAATTGGACTGCTTCAGTTGAGGAATAAAGACTGCTGAGGGATGTGGCACTGTGAAGAGTGGTCAGGGCCGTCAGTGTGATGATGCAGGTGGAGGCCTGGCATGGAAGGGTGAGGGCAAATCGAGAAGGTGGCCAGGGTGCTGGTAGCATGGCATAAAGCCACTCACTCTGAAGGGACTTAGAACTGGTTCTCCAAGACAGTGTGTGGCCACCTGCTAACTCTGGCTATGGTCAGATGAGAAGCAGACTTGGTCAACTCAACTTTTGTTTAAAGTTTCTAAGATTTAAAATAAAGCCTTGCCAGCTCAGGGGGTCTTCATAAGGCCACACGCCACCACCCCCAACAGCAGGATGTTCTCAGATCACTGCAAAATGGGGTTTGTCAACTTTCTCTTAAGCAAAAAGGAGGAATTTTTGAGCCTGAGATTTTCATTGGAATTGCCTTCTCCAGAACAAGTCCAGTGTCAGTATTTTTTTAGTCTCACCACTGTTGGACAGTCCTGGTACTGAGTGACATTGTCTTCTCATTTAATTATCTGTGGAACCCTTACTGCACTATTGGTTGATAAATATCTCTTTGCACTACTTCATAGCATACGTGAGGAATCTGCCATTTGAGTTAAGTGAAAATTCGCTAAGATTCTGAGAGGAAAGATACTAGACAGATACAGGTTAAGTACAAGTCACAAGAAGAGCTTTCACTTTGTCCTGTTGTCCAAGCCTGAACTTCTCCATGGCTCATGATACTCAAGGCATGAGTTGTAGGCAGTTTTACAGACCCACTCAGAAGTGACATGGTAGGCTCGGTTCAAGGTCACACAGGACACTGGGCACTTGAGTTCTAATCATAGCTATTCGACCAGTGATCGTAAACACATTTTTAGCAAGAGGGACATAGACCTGTCAAAATGACAACAGTGTCATCATTTCCCCATCTGTGTAAGGTTTCAGAAAAGCTATAAACACCCCCACCCCAAATAGTTTATGTAAATAAAATGTGTGAAATGCCTTTATCAAAAATTATAAAACAAACCCATAGTGACTGAAGTCTAAAATAAGCATTTTGCCTTGCATGATCTCAAGGTGTATTGAATCTTTTTTTTTTAATTCTAAGTTCCACAGTAAAACTTTTAATTACAGTAAAATTAACATGGTGGAGAACAATCATCCTCTGCAGATAAACCTCATATTTATTCATTTACCAACAAATATTGGGTGGGTGGGAAGCAGACAATAAATCAGTAAACCAATTAACAAACTTAATAGGCCCATAAATTAACTGGAAAATAACCTGCGATCATTCAGTGATATTTTGAGGGCAGATAAACACATTTTTAGTAACAAAGGAGCTAACTTGAATTGCTAGAAGTCCTTTTAAGAAGTGGTAAAATTTAACTGCTGGTTAAAATGTAAGCTTTGCCCTGATTTTGGGTCTAAACCAGGTATAGCTACAACTCCTATTTGAACAAGTCTAAAGAATGTTGAGGAGAGAGCCTCCAACCAGTAGGTCCCTATTGTACATAAAAAGTTATCCAGCCAGGAAGTCATCCTTCCAGCTGGACTCACAAGCTCTGATTCCATCTCTGGGTTCACCTCTACCCGTGTAGAGGACGGAGGCGTGGGCAAGTCATTGCTGGAGCTCCTCTTCAGATGTGGTCCGCAGTCGAATAGGAGTTCTCCTTGGACCACTCAGGGTGGTGGGTAAGGAAACCGCGGAGCCTGGAAACCATAGTCCAGGGCCCCAGATTTGTCAGGTGCCCACAGACCTTCAGAAGGATCAGAGGAGCAGTGGAGAAGACTTTTGTCTTCTGTGGAGGTGAAAGAAGAGTTGGTTATTGCACCAACTGACGTCTGCACTGCACAGCTATTGGTTCACTAAAATGTGTCCCAAGAGCTAGAAAAAGAAAAACTACTAACTTAGTTGTATTTCCATGTGGATGTGGAGTTGAAAGTAGGTTTTCTTTAAAAAAAAAAACAAAACACTATTATAATAAAACTTAATTCATTCAACCAACTTTGCAAAAGGAATCTCTGTCCCATAAGGATAAATATGCCAACTCAACCCCTGGATTCTGTAATCTTTTTATTTTTATATGATTTCAAATTTACATAACAACTGCAATAATAGTACCAAAAATACCCACATACGCTCTATCCAGATTCACCATTGTCTCCTTTTTGTCCCATTTGCCTTACCACTTGTGTGCTCTCCATTAGTACGTGTGTTTTTTAAACCATTTGAATGTAAATTGCAGGCATGCTGCCCCTTGACCCACTGTGTTTCTCCTAACAACGACAAGGACATTTTCTTACTCATTATGGTAAGGACATTTTCTTACTCATTATGGTACGGTTATCAAAATCGGGAAGTGCGACCTGCAGGAGACACTATTGCCTAATCCTCAGGCCATATGCAGATTTCGGTGGTTGCCCCAGTAATGCCCTTTGTAGCCACTTTGGTTTCCAGTCCAGGGTCCCGCGTTGCCTACCGACCGGTGCGCATTTTGGATCTTGACAGCTCACGCAGACTGAAGGAAAGTGCGGTTTGCTTTTTTGCTTACTCCAAGACCAGGGCATTTCTTGGATCTAATTCAAAAGTTTATGAGCATCAACAACAAAATATCAATTGTGCTTTGTTTTTCTTGAGACATTCTCACTTGGGGCGCTGGCAGACACTTAGCTAACACTTTTCACTGTTTCCCGGGAGGTGAGCAGGTGGCAGCAGGTGACCTCAGTCCCCCGAGGGGACCTGCTTCTGCGCGGAGCTCACAGCGCCCCCATGGGGCGGGGTTCGGCAAATTGTTCTTGAATCACAGAGAGTCAAATTTAATTAAATAGGTTAAGTGACTTGTTCTAACCAGTCACAGGACCCATGACCTTCACAGCACCGTGGCTAAGAAGGGTTATTCTGTTTATATGGTCACACATAAACAAGTCTAATGTGACTGTGGTTATTAGGTAACTAACAGCTGTGTAGTATTTGACTGTGTTTCTGACCTATCTTGTCATGTTTATTTGTGAGTAAAGGGGTTTCTGTGTCAAAAAGGGAAAAACCCTGTCCAAATTCCAGCTTAAATATAGCCTTCAAACCCCATGCCGAGGAAAAGCACTGGCACTATTTACTGCTCTCTTCAAGGACTTAGAATGAGGCCCCAGGTCACACATTGCCTTTCGTGGCAGGACACGTTTGCACAAGACTTCTGAGCCGCTGCAACGCGGAAAGCTTCTAGAGAGAAGTCACAAATGTTATTTCAACCTTTCTTTGTTTCTCCTTCTGCTGGGCCATCTTCCCCGCCCTCCTTTCGTTAGCTTTGGGCTTCTGTGTGTGGTTGTGTCCCTCCCACCAGCTGCCCTCCCCCCCAGAGGTTTACTTACAGCGAATTCCCATTGCACCCCACCCCGGGGACAGGAGCAGAATTTCCCTGCGGAGAAGCTCGTTGGCGGCTGTGGACCATCCTGGAGACAAGGCAGCCCTCCTCGAACAGCCCCGAGCAAGAGTGGGCAGCGGAGGGCCCGGCGGCTCCTTGGCCCCTGCACGCCTGGTGGCGAGCCCTTTCAGGCTGTGCAAAGTGGAGCCTCAGGACCTCCTTCGAGAAGCCAGAGAAGGCGGGGAGGGCTCCCTGGGGGTTATGTATTTGTGAGGCGCTGCTGCCCCGTTCCTGAGGGAGAGGCTGTTTTTCTCCTGGCAAACCCAGGAAGAAGTTAATATTAGAAGGCTGTGGGCCCTGGGTTTTCCGGGCGCTGGGTTGGGGGCAGGGGGTCACGGCAGATGTAAATTGTTTCTTTTTCTCAAAACATTGATTCTTTGTTTGACTCTTAAGCAGTTGGTGCAGTGAGGGAGCCCGAGGAGGAGCGGGGACGGCCGCAGGCTCTACCCCTGGCGTGGCCACGAGTGACCTGTCACTCTGTAAAACTGGCCGAACCAGCTCCCTGGCCACCTCCGTGCTCCAGTGTCTTGGGCCATCCTGGGAGTGCACATGGGGTGGCAGTGACCAGCCGGGGGAGGGGGGCAGGATGGCGCTCCGCCAGCTGTGGTTGTATGGCCTGGCCAGGTTTTGTCATTCATTGAAAAACTAGTGGCTCTCCACCAGGGTGATTTTGCCCCCCCAGGAGACGTTCAGCCATGCCTGGTGACATTTCTGGTTGTCATAACGGGGGGTGGGGGGTTGGCACTTGCTACTGGCATCTAGCGGGTAGAGGCCAGATATGCTGCTAAACATCCTACAGTGCACAGCAGAGCCCCCAGCACACAGAATTATCTGGTCTAAAATGTCAGTAGTGTCACTGTGGAGAAGTTCTGACGTAAACTAATCTGTCAGTCAAGGCCCTGGCAGTCTAGGCCTGCCTTCCCAGTTAGGTCTTATCCCCACCCAGCCTGTGCTAGACAGAGAGAACCACTCCACCCACACTCCACTCCGTCCAGTGAAAGCTTCCTTCCCCCTCCTCACTGTCCCCACTGTGAAATCACCTGTGCCCCTGGTCTTCCTTGGTTCTCTGTATTTTGCTGTATTTGAGCTGTCTGTGGTTGCACACAGGCAACACAAGGGTGGGATCTGGGGCTGATCTGGAATCTCTGTGTCCTAGGATGGAGAGTCACAGCCCTTAGTAACCCCTGGAGCTTGTCAGGACAACACCGGCCCAGGGGCCAGCGCAGTCTGTGTCGCTGCTCAGAGGCCCCTGGCCATACGGTCTCAGGGAATTCACAGGCCCCGAAGCCTGCCCTCTGATCTCTCCGATGACAGCCCCTATTGTAGGCGACCAGAACACCCACCATGCTGTGGAATGTCATTCCAGGAATGCTGAGACTGTTACCAGTTTGAAGTGTGGCAGCAGCGTGTGTGTGTGTGCATGCACGTGTGTAAAGTCTGGATCTTTTCAGAGATCATCTCTAGTCCAGCCGTCATAAAGCGGCCCCAGTGGTGATGAAGACACGCTCTCCCTCAGGATGGAAAAGGGAAGGAACAGATTGACATTAAAGTTCAGCTTTAGAACAAGCGGAGCAAAGCAGTCACCTGGCACTGCAATAGTATGTTTGTTTGAGCTCACAGAGGCTCGGCAAGGTCTCTTTCACAAGGTCGCCGTCCACACAGACGCTAGGTGATCCCTTTCCTATTGGTGTAGTCTGCGACAGTTCCCTGCCCTCTAGACTTGAGTTGAAGGGAGAGGGTGTGACTTCTAAGGCAAACCAAATACAACTCAGAATCTAAATATTCTACTGGAGTTACTCAAGGAAAAGTTCTAAAATGACTGCTAGACGATAAATATTTGCGTACGCTGGAGGTCGTGAACATGGAGTGGTCGGGAGACGGGGGTGGTGCTCCTCCGGCCTCGCTGCCAAAGTTCATCTCGTTCCCGGAACTATCCCTGGGCAGCTGTGGGAAGCAGCCCATTCTGAGAGGTCCTCAGATCCAAATACTGATGGCCTGTTTCAGCCAGAGGATCTGCCAGGCTCTGGGCTAATTCTTGCTGTTTTTATGGTGCATGTGTGTGTTTTTAAACTCTGGGCAGAAATGCCTCACCGTCACTCACAGAAGAACATCGGCAGGCTCTGTGTTCTTAGCTGCGCCCGAGACTTCAAACACAGTTAACAGGAATGAGTGTTTTAGGGCCTTATTCTTGTCAGGAACACAAAGCATCAATATATATGGATAAATAAATAAATAAATTTGTTTTGCCTTCTGATTAAGTTTTTTACACCTATGCTTTTAAAATTAGTCCATGGTTAAAAAAGATGAATAAGCAATTCCTTTGGGCAAAGTAAGTAACAGTGAGATGGTTCTGCCAGTTTCTGTTGAAGATTACTGTGACCCGCTTTAGGTACGGGCGAGGAGCGAGCTGCATTTCCTTCTCTAAGCCACTCTCTTCTTCCTTATTAGGGAGACTCATCTCCCTAGGAGTGGAGACCGGCTTCGTTGCTCCTGCCCTCTCAGAGACTCGAGCTTCGGGTCTCCTATGGAGAAGGTGCTCGGCGCCTGCACGTTGCTAGTGATAAATTCAGCCGCACAGGTTAGAATTGGACCCGCTGGAAGTCCGTAAGGGGTTTATCCCCGAAGGCAGGGTAGGGAGAAGCAACAAGAGCTGTGGGGTTGCTTGGTTTTGTTAGTAATTGGACACAGCATCTTAGAAAAATGACCTGGCCCTGCCCTCCTTTGGTGTCCTCATGTCTCAGGAGGGGGTGGGGGAGTCCAGGTGGGGCACGCAGACAGCAGTTTACCTGCCACTGTGTGCTCGAGGGGATGAGGCTGACATCTGGTTTCACCCAAAAAAGGTGATTCAGGTTTCCTTCTTCTTTACAAGACGCCAGCGTTATGCGCTGGGCAAGTGTCTACTTGTGGCCGATTCTCCCCCGGCACCTGGGACTTCACACGGTCGTTCCTGTGGGCTTTCCACGATGGGTGTGATTTATCCACTGGGCACGTCATTCCGGGTGCCAAGGGGAAAAAGGGGTTGTTGCTACCCTGTTAAGGCAGCATTTGAGGGGCTGACTGACCATGTCCGAAAACTCATCTCGGACAGGCGCCCACTGCGGGGCGCACTTTGGTTCCCCTTCCTCCTGGGCCTGCCATGAGGCCCTGACATCCCTGGTCATGAAGCCAGGTGCACTGGACTTGAGGGAGCGGCCTGGGCAACGTCCAGCGGGCTCAGGCCCTTCGCATTTTAACCTCCACTGGCTGGAGCCAAACTGGCCGCAGTCTCCTGAGTTGGTCAGGTAGCTCTTGGATGTGATTTCCTTTTACCCAAAAAGTATGTTTAAAGCCCCTGGTGGGGGAGGGTTTAAAAGATGAGGAAGCTGAGGTGATACTTTAGCCATGTCAGGGGCCTCCAGCCCTCTTTCCTGGGGGGTCCAGAGGGCAGCCTTCCCCACACTCAGCCTGCCAGTCACCACTTGAAGCCGGGAAGAAGTGCAGAGGACAACCAAGAGGAGTTAGGCTATTTTCAAAATGGTCTTAGGTGAGAACTAGTCTGGAGATAACCCACGTTCCTTGCCCAGCCTCAGCCCTAAGCAATTTTAAATTGCTTAAAAAATTCTTTAAACTCACAGAAAATAAGGGGGCAGATCAGGCTTTCCAGGGCTGGCTCAGCGATGTTGTCTGAAGTGTTTATAGTATGAGCACTTTAGTTCTCACATTTTTAATGCACGAATGGGGGGCATGGAATGCAGTACCTTGCTGGCTCAGGAGATGCCCCTGATTTCATGTCTGGCAATACTGATGGTGAATAGGAACTGAGACTTTTATGTATTTAACTCATCTGGAGCAAAAGTAGCTGACATGAGAATACAGGTTAAGCCCCGGAAGCCTGAGGTCTGCACCTGTGGAGGCTCTGAGGCGGCCCGATGGCTCAGTGTGTCTCTTTCCTCCTTGCAGTATGCCACCACGGGCTGCTCCCTGACCCTGCACCACACGGAGAAGCCGGAACACGAAGACATCTGTGAATACCGGCCCTACTCCTGCCCTTGTCCTGGTGCTTCCTGCAAGTGGCAGGGCTCCCTGGAAGCCGTGATGTCCCATCTCATGCACGCCCACAAGAGCATCACCACCCTCCAGGGAGAAGACATCGTCTTCCTGGCTACAGACATTAACCTGCCGGGGGCCGTCGACTGGGTGATGATGCAGTCGTGCTTCGGCCACCACTTCATGCTGGTGCTGGAGAAGCAGGAGAAGTACGAAGGCCACCAGCAATTCTTCGCCATCGTCCTGCTCATCGGCACCCGCAAGCAGGCCGAGAACTTTGCCTACAGACTGGAGCTGAACGGGAACCGGCGGAGACTGACCTGGGAGGCCACGCCCCGGTCCATCCACGACGGCGTGGCTGCAGCCATCATGAACAGCGACTGCCTTGTGTTTGACACAGCCATAGCACACCTTTTTGCGGATAATGGGAACCTTGGAATCAATGTGACTATTTCTACGTGTTGTCCCTGATGCCCTGAAATCATTCGGGCATCGTGCTCTCTGGTTAATAAAGGTTTTTATAGATGTTTTATTCACTATGTCTTCACACGTCGGGACCCAGTTACCCTGTGTTCTGTCTGAACAGCAGCTTCCCGTCTGGCATCGGCCCAACAGAGTTCATTAAACTGGGATGAATGGGGTTGGCCTGTTAGTCATTCGGAGGCTGCCTTGTGAGCTAAAATCAACTTGATTATTCACTTTTATTTACTTGCTGAACAGCACTTGACAGGTTGCTCAGGGCTCCTGTAGACCAGTCTGTCGGGAATCGGAGGCTCCTGCCCCCCTATGTTGGTCCCTCCAAATTGACAAAAGCACAGTGACTGTCAGCAGATTCTTTAACTTTACTTTTATCTTGTTTTTAGGGGGTAGGGATTGTTTTAATGCATTTTAAACGGTGTTTCTCAAACTGGATGACTAACCAGCGTGCACAGAAGCACTGGAGTACCCATCTTCAATAGGAGGGTTTGTGGGGCCTGTGAATTCGACAGTCTCATCAGGTGATTCTTTCACAACAGAAGAGTTTGAGAATTGCTGGGTTAAATTGTGGAAAAGGGTCCAGATTTTAAAGGTGCTTAAAGATTGCCCTCTACTGACACTGTCTGTCTACTGTTTGATCCCCCGACCGCCCCCACCCCCACATTAAAACCAGAACTACAGCCCCAGGACACACGCCTGAGGTTGGTCACTCTCTTGTGTTTGGGGCGGATTGCCTAGGAAGGTGAGTCATGTGGCCACTGACAGTGCTCACGTCATGAGGTTTTGCTCCTCACGAGTACCGATGACCTGTTCACACGTGGCTCCCTTGGAGGCCCTCCTTGACTGTAGAGGTTGGGAGAGACTAGATCAATAGAGTTGAAAACGCTTTATAACCAGTGTCATATGCTTGCTATTTAAAGGTTTGTGTTGGGTTTTTTTTGCCACATTCACTTTAGTTTTTTAATAAATATTTTCCAAAAATGAATGGCGTGCTTCCTTTTGTGACCTGAACGATGTATATTAACTGGGTGCCTACTGTGTGCAGGTGCAGCAAAGCTCCCCCACCATGTGGGCTTGGAGCCTTCCTTTTTCCACCCGAGCACACAGTCCTTTGTCCAAGCTCAGAGCGCAGGTCAGTGCAGCACTGGGCTCCAGACTCGCTCCTCTGGACGATGGAGTGTCACTGGTCTCCCTGGAGCTGCCCGTGCTGTCTGAGTGTGCTAGCGCGGGTGAGAGAAGAGTATTTCTCCTGCCCTGCAGACTCAGAAGGAAGAGGCTTGGCTAAGCTGATGTCCTGAGTACTGGGTTTGAGCCAGGATGACCCACTCCCTCGGTCCCAAACCTAAACTCTCAAAAGAATTCTGAATATTAGCCCAAATGCTCAGTGAGGACTGAAGACTCGACCTTAGCGGCCGGATGGCACTGGAAGAGTACCAGGTGGAAGATGGCATTACAGTCGTTTTGGGTTTTTAGGTGAGATAATGTGTTGAGGCTGTTTTTGCCTTTTTTTAAGATTGGCACCTGAGCTAACAACTGTTGCCAATCTTTTTTTTTTTTTTCCTGCTTTTTCTCCCCAAATCCCCCCAGTACATCATTGTATATTTTAGTTGTGAGTCCCAGTTGTGGCATGTGGGATGCCGCCCCAGCATGGCTTGACGAGTGGTGCCATGTCCGTGCCCAGGATCCGAACCAGCGAAACCCTGGGCCGCCGAAGCCAAGCTCACGAACTTAACCGTTGCGCCACGGGGCCGGCCCCTGTGTTGAGTTTTTAGCCAGGACAGAGTTCTGGCAGTTAAGGAATTGCTAAAGCAACTTATCTTCTAGGATATTCTTCAAATAAAGCTGAAAAATAGTGTCCTAAACAAAAAAAGGTATTTATAATATGTTTGGTAAAAGAATGAAAACCACATCTCTTGGCACCACAACCAATCACATGTCAAGCCGGTATCTAGCAGGAGCCGTGGGGGTGAAACCAGGATCCAGGAGCAGGTGGACTTGGAGCCCCAGGGGCAGAGCTGGTCCTGTGTGCGCAGGACACCCAGCAATGGGTTGTGTGCATAAAGAAGCCTGTCATCTACCATTCGTGTTATATGTGATGGGGAATCAGGACCCATTAGTCCACGAGGTACAAAGGGAAAAGCCATAATCAAAAGACCATAAAGATGGAGATAGTGGAATCACATTATTCTAACAGCCCAAAAGGTTCGATTTTCAGCCCCAAGAGGTAAAGCGATGGGCCAGCAGCCATACAGTGCGTGGGGGGCAGCACTGATTCTAGAATTCAGGCTTCCTGACTCTCAATTCAAAAATATTTCTAGAATTTAACAAATGAAAATATAGTTTTAGGCAACAAAACTCTGAACTTTTACTTTCCACAATTATTCAGCTCCCTTTTATCTCTCACTGGAAAATCTGTAAACTTAACTTTTACTCTGTGGCTTTTTTCAAACTAAGCATTTTCTGCCAGAAAACAAATAAAAACCCCCCAGGTTATTCCCTGTTTTAAGAGGAAGTGAAAACAGCAAAAAAAAAAAAAAAAGAAAGGTTATGTAAATTAAAATGTCTTTTTATGTAGTTCCAGTTGCAAATGCAATTTAAAACACAGCCATAGGCATTTGTCAAAACTCATCCCACAGTCCACTCAGGTACCATATTTTTTATAAAACAAATTTTTCTTTCCTATCCTACTTCTATATTCTGATTTGACAGAAATCTGGCTGATCAAGCAAGACGGTAGATTCCCCCTGTGTCTTACGATGCCTGAGCCATTCTAAAGAAAAAAAGATTCTCAAAATACCTTGGGAGAAAAGATTACTAGTCATTAATTCTGGGTGGCAGGAAGCTACATGGGTGTATGTTCGACTCGTATGTGCATTATTCTGTATTTTCAAAAGTTTTCTAAGCCAATCAACCTTGAGATCAGGGGTTCCCAACCTTTCTGTAAAGAGGAACTGGCCTTGGTTTCCCTGCATCCTTAAGACGTAGAGGATTAAGAGGGTGGAGTCCTCGCAGCGAATTGTCCATTGTCCGTTGCCAACTACAGGACCTTCAAAGGAGAAGTCACTGAGGCCTCCGTCATCTCACAACTCCTCCCCGAGCAGAACCCGGAACTTCAACAGATTCAAACTCATGGCTGAGTGACTCTGTCTTAGCAGCAGAATCCTGCAACCCCCTTATGAGACCATCCCAAGGACGTTTTCCTTGTACCTAACTGCAGGTTCTTGGGACTTGCCACGCAGCCAGCAGTGTGACCTCAGGTTGATCACTTGACCTCTCTGGTCCCAAGTTTCCTCCCCTGCAATATCTGAAGGTTTATTTTCTAGATGTTTTTACTGGAGTACTAACTTCTGTGAGACAACTGAGCTATCTAAATTTAAAGTCCAGGTAAAGAGGTCATTCCAGCCAGGCTTCGAGGGAGGCGGTTCTGAGAAAGGTGTGGCCCAGCCTGCGTCGGTGTTAGCAGGTGGGTCATGCTCCGCTGCCTCTCAGATGCCCATGGCTTAGAGCTGCGATGGTGCCTGGGCATCAGCACCAGGTTCGCCCTGTAGTTCTGGCTTGAGCGCCCTGCGGCCTTCGCCTTTCCTGACTCACGCATTCTGTGCTGGAAGGATGATTATAACTTCACTGACCCGTGCTGGCCGGGAAGAAAGGGAGTCAAGAGTTCTTAAAGCTCACTGTATTGTTAAATCTTTGGCTTCTGCTACTAATTTGAAGCTTAAAATTTCTTATCGGCGAATACTTTTAATTTGTGCTGGAGTCCCCAAATAACAGGGCAAAGAAGAATGTTAGACCCTGTTGACACCAACACCGGCTACCACCACCACTATTTTACAGAATGAAGAATGAATGAATGAATGAATGAAAAGGCCAACAGAGGGAACACCATTGGCCCAAAACCACATAGCCGGTTAGAATTTTTGGTGATGATGACATACTGTCTTCTGTATCAAGTAAAAGGGGGGGAATTATACACCCTGACGCTTCATGATAATTAAGCAAATGAAGGGCATTTGCTCCCAGTTTTGATTCCACCAACTTCTCCCCAGCTCCCCGCCACTACCCGGGCCCGGGCCACCATGAGAGCCCCTGTCTGTCCTCCTCCGTCTCGCCCTGCTCCAGCCCAGTCCACAGAGTGGCATCTGTCAGAAGGCGCTTCTTAATGGAAGTTGATGGTGTCACAAGCTCTTAATACTTTCTTTCAGGGTACCCTGTCGTTTTCCTTCATCGCACTTTCCACAATTGCAATTGCGTATTTTATTTATTCAACATTGACCCCCCACTCAACAAAGTCCAGGGTGACAGAGACTGAGAAGTTTTTCATCCCTGTGTCCTGGCACCTGGGCACCCGATGAATATCTGATTGAATAAACGACCACCGATGGTCGGTCTGAAAACAGCACTGAAGCCAACACCTTACGAGTTAATGTTCTCTGTTTTTATACCAAAACTCACTGGGGAATCTGCCGCAGTAGGCAGGGAGGAGCCATGGGGAGATAATGTGATAATCCAGAGAAGGGAGGAAATGAAAAGTTCCTCCATCGCTGTCATTCTCAAGGCAAGGACAGAGACGCTGGCCTGAAGGCTCTGGGCCCTGAAATTCCTTATGTCGGAGAGTCACCTGACATTCAGACCAAAGGCAGACTTTGCTCTGTGCTTGGTGATCCTTGCAGAGGGCACAGATCAAGGTTCCTCTGACCTGCAGAGAACTGGATGACAAGATGAGATCAGCTGCAAAGTCTACCAGGATGACAGCACTGGCCGTTTATTAGGCACCTTTTGGTACAAAGTGCTTTGTCTATATTAACCCAGTTCATCCTCCTGATATCCCAAGACACTAAGGGTTTATGATCCTCAATTTGAAGTTGAGAAATTAAGGCTCAGAGAGATTAAGTAACTTGCGTAAACTCACACAGTTGATAAGCAACAGACCTGGCATATGAACCCACTGCGCATCCACGCCCATTCACTCTGTCCCATGATCCACCATTACTGGCGTTTGGCTTTCACATATTTTGTCCATCAACAGAAATACTGCTTATGCATAGCAGATAAGGATGAAGAGGCTACAGCAATGCGGGACGCTCAGTGGACACAGAACCTGTGCTTCAGAACGGCTTTCTCCATCGTCACCGCATGTTGGAAGGGGACAGAAACCTAGAGATCATTCAGACCCTCGCTACTCAGCATCACCTGGGAGCTCGTTACAAGCGCAGCATCTCAGGCCACACCACAGACGTACTGGATCAGAATCCGCATTTTAGCACAATCCCAGGGGCTGTGGATGCAATGCAAGCATCAGAAGCCCTGCTGCAGACCAGGGGGCTCTCAACCCACTGCCCTTTCGAGTCACCTGGGGAGTTTTAAAGCACACCGGGAGCTGAGTTCGAGTCCTTGGCAGTAGGCCGAGCGTCTGTTCTTTCCAAAGCTCCCCAGGAGAGCTGGACATGCAGCCGGAGCTGAGAAACACTGAGCTAGTCCAAGCCCACTGCCTAATTTTATTTTTCCCTTGTTTTACCTGCAGTTGAAACAGGTGCAGTGACCTACCAGGTAAGATGAAAAGAGGGTGACTGTAGAGAGGAAAGAGATCAAGGTCTGGATCCTGAGGCTGCTGCTTATTAGCAGTGGGGCTCTAGGCGCATCACCAGCCCCACTGGGCCTCAGTTTCCACATTTATCAACTGGGGATGATAACCCCTCCTAGACACTCCCTGGGAGAAACACACAAAGCAGGAGGAAAGCATGTCTGCTCGAGGTGGTACTCTGATAAATGGGGGCTCCCCCATCCTCCTGAGGTGGATCACGTGGGGCAGGTGGCGTGGGAGGCGCAGGCGGCGTGGGAAGCGCAGGACCACAGCATCACAGGGCCTGCCCAGCGTGTTCTCCAAGATGGAGCCTGCGGTTGAGACCATGGCCATGAGATGCAGGAAGAACCAGTCGAGAGCAAGGTCCACAGAGAAGGGAGTCAAAGGGGACGCCTGTTCCATGCCCCACCTCCAGCCCCTGTGCCCCGCCCTGGCTGCTCCGCCAGCCCCAACTTGCTGCCTTGATGGTAGACCCAGCTGGTGACAGTACTCAAAGATGGACAATCACTGTTAGCATTTTAAAAACATATAAACAAAAAACACTTTCCATACCACATTTTGACTTGCACTTACTAGAACAGCGAAATCAACACAGGCAGAAATAGCCCCTTTGGAGAAATGCCTTCACTATGGCTGAAACTACACAAAAACACAAAATGTGACTTTGCACCTTCACCTGAGAGAGCCCAGGGCTCAGCGGGCTGGGGAGGGAAAGAGGAGTTCTCTCTCTCCTTTTAGCAGGGTTTTTTTTCAACATTTTTTTTTTTTTAGTAAAATATACTTAACACACAATTACCATTTTAACCATTTTTAAGTGTATGGTTCAGTGGTTAAGTACATTCACACAGTTGTGCATCCTTGTAATAGTTTTATTCTCATACTTCCTTTTCTTCTTGCACACACCGACACGGATGTGTACACAGCATCTTCAGTATCTTCATAATTTTGCGGCTCTGGAATGTTTCACATTTAAAATTAGAAGTGATCTGCAAAGAGGTCCCAGGGAGCCATGCATTTTCTGCTCATAGGAAGGAAACTGATCTGGTGAGTGACTGTCATGTGTCAGGTGCTTTCCTTTATTTATTCCTTTATTCCTAACAACCCTGTAAGGGAGGGAGGAGGTGTCACACCCCTTCTTTACAGAGAAGGAAGCGGCGTGGACACAGACACAGAAAGGACCGCAGCGAGCCTTCCCACCCGCCTCCGTGAGACTCCAATGGCCATGCTCTTTTTTTCTTAAGAAAATTTTTTCTTATTATAGAAGTAATATATGAGTTATTCTTTAAAAAAAAAAAATTTTAATACGGAAAAATGTAAAGAAAAAAATAAAAGCCACTCACAAACTGCTCTCCCAGAAATAGTGACTGATGCCCAGTGAGACAGTGAGGTCTCCTTGTCCAATTCTGCGCATACACCAGTACATTTACTGTACTGTCACAGGGTCCCACTGACAGTGGCACAGGAGAGCGGACGCTGGGGGCATGGGACGCAGAACTTGCATGTGTTTTTTCCCTATATTTGTGTGTTGCTTGAATCTTTTTTTTTCTTTTAAAGATTGGCACCTGAGCTTACATCTGTTGCCAATCTTCTTTTTTCTTCTTCTTCTTCTCCCCAAAGCCCCCCAGTACCTAGTTGCATATTCCAGTTGTAGGTCCTTCTGGTTGTGTTATGTGGGACACCCCCTCAGCATGGCCTGATGAGCGGTGCCAGGTCCACACCCAGGATCCAAACCGGTGTAACCCTGGGCTGCCAAAGCAGAGTGCTCAAACTTAACCACTTGGCCATGGGCCGGCCCCCTGCTTGAATCTTTCACAGCAAAATGTATTCACATATTAGTTGTATGGTCAAAGAATAGAAAACAACTGCAAGTAAAATCCAGAGAGAGAAAAATCATGTGCTGATCAAACAGGGAGAACTGTCAACCCCAGAAACACGGAAAAACGAGAGTCCAACAGGCAGACTGGCTCCTAACCAAGAGCTCTTTAGGATACAGCATAGGCTCAAGCTGACCTGTGTTTCTAATATGAGGACAGGAGCGTGAGGCTTCCAAAGCAGGATGCCATTAAACCTCCCTATCACCTCGTCAGCCTCTCGTAGGTGGGGTCTAATTCTGTGCCTCCTGACAAATTTCTGTATTCAGTGTAACTCCCCATGTAGTTTGCTTACAGGGTGCGAATGTTCTGGGCAGACAACTGCAAATGTTCTAACTATCTGATAGTTAGACCTTTCTGCAAATTTTGGTTTTCAAACATTTCTTCATTCTCTAAGAGCTCTGTTGGTCAGTCAGCATCACTAAGTTATGTCGACCCAGGACACTGTCAGTGTGAACTTTCCAAATCTGTAAGTCTGGACTCTGGATTATGGGAAAGGTGAATTTAATGCCATTTCATGGAGTCCGTTCTCGGGTGAGGAGTGAGAGGGCTGAGCAGACACCCCTGGGCTGGCACATCCAAGATGTACCAGAAAATGCCGTCGTCAGCACCACTGCTAACACTCCTCTTGTCATGTGCTGGGACGGGGCCAGCCTTGGGCCATTTAACAGCAATGCAATGTGGTGGTGGGGCGGGGCAGATTCTGAGGCACAGACGCAGCCACAGACGCTGGGGGAAAGCCCATCCAGCAAGCAGACGATGGTATCTGGCTCAGGCAGTAACGGAAGATGCTACCAGTTTTAGCATGTGTGCAGCCTCAGTCAGTGCAGGCAGGCGTGAGGCATCGTGAGGGCTGAGGAGAGCAGTGGTAGAAGAGAATCTAAGAGGTAAGTGACCCGGGCAGGTGTTGACCTCAGGTGAGTCCATCTGCAGGCATCAATACCTGGTACCTGGCCACTAGGCTAGGTTTCTTTCATTCATTCATTCAACAAACATCTACCATACACCTCTTGGGAGACACCCCTCCATGGGACTCTCATGCTCCTACACACCTTGCTGAGTATGCCAAGGATACAAGGCCTGACTGCTCTTTACCTGGGCCATTTCTCAGGGTAGCGTTGTCAGCAAGCAACCTTGAAGGATGAGGTCATGTCTCCTCTGGGGACAAAGAGCAGGCTTGCTTACTGCTTACTAGAAAAGTCGTGGGTTCCCCAGGCTCAGCGTTCCTCACCTGCAGCACAAACTCACTACACGCACAGCCTCCATGTGGCCTGTCTCCCGCCTCCCCCGTGAGAGCCGGAGGCCAGGGGAACCTGATGCAAACAGCTGATGCTCAGGCTGCTTGCTGTCCTGGGAGTAACAACGTCCTTTGTTTCTGACCCTGGGGTCTCACGTCTCTGCCATTATCCATGGAATAGTAATAGACTAACTTACTAGCTTGAAAGTTGGGTGGAATCAAACTCAGACCTGACAGCACCCAGTGTGTGCGAAGCCCCATACAGGGTCTCGAGGATAAAGCAGGGCACAAAGACAGACCCTGGTCTCATGGAACGTACGTTCACGTGGAGGAGACAAACAAACATCAGAGAGTAAGAAGTGCTCTGCAGAGAACATAAATGGGGTCACGTGCTAGAGATGAGCAGGCAGCTACTTTAGACGGCCAGAGAAGGCCAAGGAATGCAAAGAATGCAGACAGCACCTGGAAGGAGGCACTGCGGCAAGAACAACAAGTGAGGCGGCCTGAGGCGGAACCAGCAGCACGGAGGCGCCCGCCGGAGCCGGGACGTGGGGAGGATAGTTGGAGGGGAGGTCAGTAAGGAGCAAGTCCTCTCTCTGTGAGGCCAAAGCAAAGGGTTTGGATTTCTTTTCAGGTGCAAGGGGAAGCGACTGGAGAATTTATTTTTTATGTGACTGCAGAATTTTAAGAGGGAACGTGAATGATCTGATCTAGATTTTTTTTAAGATTTAATTTTTTTCCTTTTTCTCCCCAAAGCCCCCCCACCCCATACATAGTTGTATATCCTAGTTGTGGGTCCTTCTAGTTGTGGCACGTGGGACGCCACCTCAGCATGGCCCAATGAGCAGTGCCACATCCGTGCCCAGGATCCAAACCAGGAAACCCTGGGCCGCCAAAGTGGAGTGCACGAACTTAACCACTCGGCCATGGGGCCGGCCCCTGATTGAGATTTTTAAAACCAGCTCTAGCTGCTCAGTGGAGAGGGGTGACTGTAGTGGGCACGAGTGGAAGCATGCAGGAGTCTGTCGCATTAGTTCAGCTGAAACATGATCGCGGCTTGGACAAGGACAGGTGGAGGAGAGCTACACAGAAGTGGGCAGACTTGGGCTGTGTTTAAAGGCGGCGTTGACCAGAATTGCTAAAGGACTGGATGGGGAGCCGGCGAGGAATGCTGGTTATAGGAGTAAGAAAAAGGAAGAAGCACAGGCGACCATTCCTGGGAGTATACCCAGAGTGACCAGGTCAGTTCCACCTACTGAAGGGAAAGAGAAGAGACAAAGCCGGTTTAGGGGAGAAATCCAGAGAGACACTGGGCTGAAGGCAGCAACCAGACAGCTGTTCGCTTGAGTCCGGAGTCCCAAGGAGAGGCCGGCTGCAGGGCCCTCCCAGGGCCATCACCACATGTGTCAATCTAGGCTGTGGGGTGGGACTCGGCCTGTGTCCCAGGACTGCCAACCTTGTAGGGCCTGGACACGAGGCTGGGGAGGGGCTGTCATGGTGGGGGAGCTCCTCAAGAACGCCCAAGACATCGGGTTCAAGGAGAGAGAGGGTGGGCTGTGACAGCTGCTGAGAAGCCTGTTGGACTCCATTTCCCCAGAGACCAGCCCCGAGCACAGCTCCCAGTCCCCGGACGGGGACACCAGGACAGTGACACCAGGGAAGCAGCAAGCCGCAGCTCAGCAGGCAGTTTCCATTACGCCAGACGAGTGCTGGGGCTGCCGAGTCCTAGAGTTACAGTGGCTTCTGCTGACAACACAGAGAGAGGTCCCGTCCAGCGTGTGGCATGCTGTCGGGCTGTCCATCCCCTAGCCAGCTACACTCTTGCTTGTCCCCTGAGGGATGGGGGCACACCTCCGTGACACACTTTTCTTTCCCTCATCTCTCTGGCTGTGCTAATGCTCCTTGCCAAGACCTAACTCGTTTCTTCTCATTCAACACACATCGCTCTGTGCATGGTCCTATGCTTGTACATCCTTGATATAATCTCAGCCTCAGAAAACACTTTGAGGTGAGTGTTATCATTCCCAGGAACAAATGAAGAAAGTGAGGCTCAGAGAAGCTAAGTAACTTGCTTAAAGACACGCAGCTTGCAAATGGTGGAAATGGGATTCAAACCCAGGACTGTAGCTCTTCCAATAGCCCTGCTGCCTGCAAACGTGGCTGGGATCCAGACTCTACAGTCTAGCAGAAGTCTGAAAGCATAAGACAAAGAAGCAAATTACAATAACACACAATATGCAACTACGACTACATAAACCATGTCATTACAAAGTAAGGTAAGAAGACAGACAAATTGCTGCGGGGTTCAAAGCGGGATCAGAGGGGGCTGCAGGAGGCGGCGCTGTGTGCAGTGGGCCTTGAGAGGGGGAGAGGATTTTGCAGGCTGAGGCGGTTGGGAGGACGTGCAGAGAGAAAGCAGCAGGCCCTCCCTGACTACCCCTAGTCCACCCGGTGCATGATGCAGCCTTGTCCCCTCACCGTCCCCTTCGCAGCCTCCTCCCTCTCTCACGTTTCCGTTCTCCCTACGTCCCAGCGCCCAACCCAAGGTCAGAGACACAGAAGGTGCCTCGTGACCATCTGAGTCCTGCAGTGCCCTGTCTGGCCTCCTAAGGCTGGGGTCTCCTTTCTCGAATCCATCCCTGTAAGAGCTCGGTTTCACGGCCAACCCCGCCCACAATTAAACCTACTCCCAGAGAATCTTCGTGGCCCATAGTTTC
Organism: Equus quagga; assembly: GCF_021613505.1. NCBI lineage: Eukaryota > Metazoa > Chordata > Mammalia > Perissodactyla > Equidae > Equus > Equus quagga. Next base: position 182,077,306 of record NC_060267.1, on the reverse strand, counting down.
TGGAAAACTTCATGCAAACCCCAATAATTCACACACCCCCAAACTCACAAGGCAGGCCATCGCCGATATGACCTGGCTCAAGGCCACCTGTTCAGTGGTGAGCAGCGACCAAGCATGGTCTCTTGAGAGAGTGGAAGAATGGTCGCCTGTGCTTCTTCCTTTTTCTTACTCCTATAACCAGCATTCCTCGCCGGCTCCCCATCCAGTCCTTTAGCAATTCTGGTCAACGCCGCCTTTAAACACAGCCCAAGTCTGCCCACTTCTGTGTAGCTCTCCTCCACATGTCCTTGTCCAAGCCGCGATCATGTTTCAGCTGAACTAATGCGACAGACTCCTGCATGCTTCCACTCGTGCCCACTACAGACAGACGGTGGTGGGCACTGGGCCACCTGACCTGCCGCCCCAGGAAGTCAGGACTGTACCAAGATGAGAGAACAAGCGAGCACGGGGAGCAGGGCCGGGGAGCAGGAGGCCTGAGAGGTGCGGGGAGCAGCCGCACTGCCGCCTTCCAGGTCCCAGTCCCACCCACGAGGCCCAGCGACCCTTTTCCAGTTGTGAGGGGTCAGGAGACGGCCTGCTGGGCCCTCCCAATTAATGCCTGTTACTCTTCCCCGTTCTCAATTTTAGCCGGTAACTCCACCATCAAAGCTGAAGAAAGTAACACACTTACGCTTTCTCCTTCTTTCTGACTTTAATTCTGTGGTTATAGTTGTCAAGATTTATAACGTTTTTAAAAAATCTTTCATTATGTCAATTCTCAAAAGTAGGAAGGGAAAATAATGTGATGCATTTGACGGGCCATCGCAACTCCCGACAATTATCGGCTCTTGGCCCATCTGCTTCATCTCTGCCCTCACCTCACCACACGTGGATTTCCAAAATCAAGGCCCAGGCATCGTACCATTTCATCTCTATATGTTTCAGTATGGAACATCCAAAGATTAGGACTTTAAAGTATATGACAGTACTGTTATCACACCTATAGAAATTAATACTAACACCTTAATATAATCAAACATCCAGTCAGTGTCCATATTTCCCTGGTTGATGTATATTCTGTTTGTTTGAATTGGGATTCAGGTAAGATCCTTACAGTATGGGGCCGGCCCCGTGACCAAATGGTTAAGTTTGCACACTCTTCCTTCACAGCCCAGGGTACACACCTAGCACTGGTCATTAAGCCATGCTGAGGTGGCGTCCTATAGAGCAGAACTAGAAGGACCTACAACTAGGATATACAACTATGTACTGGGGGGCTTTGGGGAGGAAAAAAAAAGAGGAAGATTGGCAACAGATGTTAGCTCAGGGCCAATCTTCCTCACCAAAAAACAAACAAACAAACAAAAACACCCCACACACCTACTCTTTGACCCAGAAATTCCATTTAAAAAATAAAAATACGAAAGATCCTTACATTACTACTGATGAAATGGTTACATCTCTGTTAATGTAAAGATTCTCTCTCCATTTCTTTTCTTTCCTTGAAATTATTTATTCAAGAACCCAGGTTTCCAAAGCAGAGTTTCCTATAGTTACACTGCATTCCCAGAAAATCACTTAAAATGCTCCTCTGCCCCTTGTATTTCTTTGAAATTAGTCATTAGGACAAGAGGCTTGATCAGATTTGATTTTCTTTTCTTTCTTCCTATCAAGGCTGCTTCACAGGTGGTGGGGTGTTGTGTCCTTCTGTAACAGGAAGGACAGAATCGTCCCCTCTCTCTCCATTTTGGTGACATAACCAGCCACTCATGTCCTTATTCATTTACTAGTGATTACAGAATGATCTTCCAAACCTATCATTCCTTCTGTACTACCTGGGAAACTTCCATAGTGAGAAACCTCCCCTTTTCAACTATTTGTTACCCTGAGGTACCTTTTAAAAGGGAAAAGTAAGAGAAAGGCTTGCTTTTTTCCTTCATCAGTTTACAAAATAATGAGGCGATTTCTTGGGATCCTCCAAAAGTCAGCAATGAAGTCACATTTTTTCAAATATTATTATGAATCATGAATTTAAACATTTTTTATGTATTTCAATCCATTGCAATTATTATCCTTATTGATATTCAGACCATTCCATCCAGGTCTGGTGAATGCTCACTCACTTGGGTCCAGGGTCCTTCGGACGTGACCACAGATAATAGTCCTTGATGGTCCAGGCTCATCTTGTTCTTTTCCTGCCCTCAACCTAGAATCAACTATGTCTCCAAGGAAACTTAGTTTCTTTTAGGAAATGATGACTCAAGATCACAGTCTAATATTCATTACAGCATTATTTACAACAGCCAATACACAGAAACAACCTAAATGTCCATCGATGGATATGGATAAAGAAAATGTGGTAATATAGTAGAATATTATTCAGCCATAAAAAAGAATGAAATCTTGCCATTTGCAACAACGTGGATGGATCTTGAGGGCATTATGCTAAGTGAAATAAGTCAGACAGAGACAGACAAATACTGTATGACCTCACTTATATGTGGAATCTTAAAAAAAAAATCCTAGCTCATAGATACAGAGAACAGATTGGTGGTTGCCAGAGGTGGAGCTCAAGGGCAGGTCAGCAAAATGGGTGAAGAGAGTCAAAAGGCATACATTTCCAGTTATAAAATAAGTAAGCCCTGGAGATGTAATCTATACCATGGTGACATAGTTAATATTGTATTGCATATTTGAAAGTTATGAATAGAGTAAATCTTAAAAGTTCTCATCACAAAAAAATTTTTGTAACTATGTATGGTGATGGTGTCAACTAGACTTATTGTGGTGATCATTTCACAATGTATACAAATATTGAAACATTACCTTGTACGCCTGAAACTCATGTACTGTTAAATGTCACATAACTCAGTTAAAAAAAAAAAGCTAAATCATAAAAAAAAAAAATCACAGTCTAGGCATTAGGAGCATTCTCTTTACTCTTAAACCAGGTGAAATGGATTTCTGCCTTATACGTAAGCAGACTTTGACTAGAATTCTCAATGCTCCCACCAAAATAAATCACAAAGAAGCAAATCTGATCACACAAATCTGATTTAAAATTTCCCCATTTTAGACAAGGGTGCCAAGACAATTCAGTGGGGGAAAGAAGAGCTTTTTCAACAAATGGTGCTGGGACAACTGGATATTTACATGCAAAAGAATGAAGTTGGATCCCTACCTCACACCATATATTACAATTAACTCAAAATTAATCAAAGACCTAAATGTAAGAGCTAAAACTATAAAACTCTTAGAAGAAAACCTAGGCGTAAATCTTTATGGCTTTGGGTTAGGTGATTGTTTCTTAGGTATGACACCAAACGCTTAAGCAACAAAAGAAAACTGAGGTAAATTGGACATCAAAGTTAAAAAGGTTTGTGCTTCAAAGGACACCATCAAGAAAGCTAAACAGCCCACAAAATTTTTTGCAAATTATACATCTACTAAGGGTCTAGTATTTAAAATATATAAAGAATTCTTACAACTAACAAAAAGACAACCCAAATTTAAAAATTGACAAGGGATCCTCCAAAGAAAGATATACATATGGTCAATAAGTGCATGAAAAGATGCTCCACGTCATTAACCAGCAAAGAAATACAAATCAAATTCACAAAGAAATATTTCATACCTCCTAGGATGGCATAAGAAAGAAAGATACAAGAATTGATGAGGATGTGGAGAAACTGGAAATTCATACATTGCTGGTGGGCAGTTCTCCAAAATGTTAAAGATAGAGTGTCATATGACCCAGCAACTCTACTCCTAGGTACATATCCCAGAGAAATGGAGACAGATGCCCACACACACACTGTACACAGACCTTCACAGCAGCATGACTCCTTATAGTCAAAAAGTAGAAACAACCCAAATGTAAGTCAACTGATGGATGCATAAAATGTGCTATATCCATATAACGGAGCACGATCCATCAATATAAAGAAATAAAGTACTAATACGTGCTATAACATAGATGAACCTTGAAAACATTCTGCTAAGTGAAAGCAGCCAGATACAAAAGGTCACGTATTGTATGATTCCATTTATATGAAGTGCACAGAACAGGCAAATCTGCAGAGACAGAAAGCAAATGCATGGCTGCCTAGGGCTGGGCTGGGGCGGGGACGCGGGGTGGGAAGCAATGGGAGTGACTGCTAATCGGCACGGGGCTCGTTTTAGAGCAATGGAAATGTGCTAAAATTGGTATTAGTGATGGTGCACAACACCGAGTACACTAAAACTATTGCACTGCACGCTCCAAATGGCTGAGCTGTATGATACATGAAGTATATTTCAAAAAGCTGTTTTATACATATATTTAAATCTCCCTGGTAACCTGCTACCTCCAGGACTCGAGGCAACATTCATTCATTCATCCGTTTAGTCAACACGTATTTACTGGGCATCTACTATTCAGTCATTCATTTACTCAACAAAAATATATTGACTACCTACCCTGTGCCAGGCACTGTTCTATACACAGAGGATCCAGCAAAACATACAAAAAAATCTAGCCTTTGTGTCGCTTCCATTCTCATCAATGAAAACATGTAATAAACAAAATACATACAAAGATTCTCTACAGTGTAACACACTGAAAGTGATGGATGCTATGGGGAAAACGAGGCAGGGAAGAGGATGTCGTGGGGTAATGGGGGGGTGCAGTTATAAACAGGGGGGCAGGGAAGGCCTCACTGAGGAGGGGCCATCAAGGCATAGATGTGGAGGAGGCGAGGGAATGAACCACGCAGAACCTGGAGGAAGAGAAAATAGCAAGCGCCAAGGTCCTGAGGTGGACAAGCCTGGTGAGCTCAAGGACTTTCTAGGGAGCAGAGGCAGGAAGAAGGAAAGTGGAGGAGATGGAGTTAGAGAACGAAGGGGAGACACAGACTGCTATTCTGTCGAGGGAGAGCACATCTAAGAACAGCAGAGATCACTCTGGACGCTGGCTCCACGTGGGGCATATGCAGCTTGCCTGGCTCCAAGACGAGGCCACAATCACTGGGGGCTGAGCTCACACGTACAAGTCATAAGAGAACTGTTGAGGAATCCGGAGATCCAGGGGATAAACACAGCTATTATTAAATATGAAATTATATAAATTTACAATTAAACAAATGGCATGAAATACACCTCCTGGATGATTTTGCCACATTTCACGAGTATCCGGCCGTGCAGGTTATTTATGTCGATCGCATCCGTAAGGCGGAAACACTTTAAAAGGTGAGCTGCTGCACTTCTCTTCCCCACTCTGCATCCCTCTCAGGGACGTCCCCTCGTCCCCTCGGTAACCTGTAACGGGCCAGGGCAGGAGGATTCACCACAGAAACTGGCAAATACTATAAATCGGGTCTTGACTTACTGTTTTGTTTGTCGTCTGCACTTAAAGTGAAGGAGAAAATGTTAATAGTGCAGCTTTAACTTAAAAGCGTGTCCTATCTCGAATCATTGCATTGCAAACACAACAAAAAAGAGAGGAAATACTTCTCCAGCGCTCAAAAACCATGACCCAGTGCAGCAAAGAAGTCATCACATCACGGATGACACTGACGAACTCGTGAAATCCTGACAAACATCTTTGCTGGTCCACGTGGTTACCTCGCTGGAATCAACCAGCATCCACGTCCCAGCCACACACCTTCCTCAGTTTCCCCCACAGGTGGCTACGGATAGGTGTGTTCACCAAAAGCAACAAAAACGTTCCGAGGGAATCAATGGGCTCTAGAAGTTACAATAAAGAGTACTTCTCGTTTGTAAATTTGTGCCGCAGGTCATGGCATCAGTAAGATTTATACTAAATTTGTGTGTGCGCATATGTGTGTGTGTACATCGGGAGCTGGCTGTTAAACCTTGACCAGCCACAATCCAATCTCAAACCAGCTTTTCTAGATCTTAGGGCCCAGGGAGACAGGGGGAGAGAGGCTGCCAGCCCACTGAAAGGGGTGCAGTGAATTCAGAATCGTTCTGCTGGAGAACTCAGAGTCGGCCCGGCTGGAGGCGGGAATCCAGTTTCTACGGATGGCCCCTTATGGATGGCGGGTGAGTCCAGCTCTGCATTCACGGTGCTGATACAGCTTCGTTTCAAACCAAACTGTTCAAAGTACAAAGAAAGTCTATTTCAAAATAGATAGATAGATAGATATTCGGTAAATGATAATACAGGTAGGTAACACAGAGGCAGCACACTTTCCGATGCCGACCTGCGATGAGCACGCTCTGGGGACGCCGAGTCAGAGAGCACCGGCCTCGGAAGACGCCCGCGGGGCTGAGTCCACCAGGACAGGGCCGCTGGCTTGGCCTCAGCTTCCTCTCCCGACAACGGCGCACCACCCACCCCACGGGCCGGCTGAGGGTCGGGGTCAGGGCAGAAACTGGCGGACTATGGAGGGACCTGCGAACAGCCTGGGCCTAGCCTCCTCCCAACCAGGCACCGCCTCCAACTTCCACCCTCGGACCGTGTCAACTGCAGACCTTCACAGCAGCGGTGACGGTGTGACGGCGACCGTGATGGCAGCCCCACCGCAGCACGACGCAGCCGCCCCATCCCAGGAGCAGCTGGTTCTGCAGGAGGCTAGCCCTCCCCCGACCTCCCATGCCCCCTCATCCCCATCCTCCTCCCACATCCCATACTTTCCTCATCCTCCATCCCTTCCCCCACATCCCATACCCCCATCATCCTCCCATCCTCCCCCCATCCCATCCCCACACCCAAGCCGACAGCAGAGAGGAAACCCACTCAGCAGAGAGGAAACCCATTGCTTTAGCCACCATTGATTATGTGGGTTTTGCTCTTTTAATCTTTTTTTTACTTCCCCCAGGGGGCTTAAAGGGCACTTTCTGAGGAGGTAAAATAAACTTGCATAGACACATACAGTGAAACATTGGTTGTGAGCGTCTTCACCCCTCTCGATTGGCTTTAGGGCGAACCACACAGTGTGCATTTAAATAAAAAGGCCTGAGCCTCTTGCAGGTTCCTTCAGCTCTGGCCCCACAGAGCCCTGGGGGCCGCTCCTGCTCCTATGCTGGGTGCTTGGGATATGAAGCAGAAAGGGCCCCTGTCCCTGCCCCGCACAGTCTGACCAGCCAGTGAAGGAGAGCAGCGGGCACAGCCCAGGGGGCCCCACGGCTCCCCGCCGTGTCCTCTCTGATTGCTGGCCTCCCTGTTGGGCCACTTTGCTTGTAGGAACGGAGACCAGTCAAATCCTAAGTGGCCGGCATTTACTGTGACAATCACATTGGCAGCAGCCACACCAGCTGGCATTCCTGCTGGGGAGGATCCCCCGTCTGCCCCCCCCCCCCCCCCCCCGCCCCCCGCACCTGCTCTGGGCCCCAGGCACTGACCTCTGTGCAGGTACCAGCCCCAGGGGCCCCACCATCCTTTGTCAGTGTCCCTGGGTCTTACCCACACCTTTGCAAATGGTCCCTTACTCTCCTAAAGCACCCACCTGAGTGTCCCGTCCAGGCCCAGAGGCTGTGGTTCTAGAGAGCTTACCACGTGCCAGGGGCTTCTCTGCACCTTATATCCACAAACCCACTCGGTCATCACTGCAGCCCTGGGAGGGACACTCCAGAATTAGCCCGGTTTACAAATGAGGAGACCGAAGCACAGAGAGGTCAATTACTCGCCCAAGTTCACACAGTAGTGAGTGGCAGAGCTAGCATTCAGACCCAGGCTGTGCAGCTCCTGGCACTATTCCGTGTTGGATATGTAAGGAACAGGGAAGCGGATGTGTCTCTTTTTGCTCCCTGGGCGCGCAGGCCCAGCCCTGGACATAGGCGCCTGGAGTCTGGACTGCAGTGCGGAAGGATCCTCCAGGCGCTCGAGGACCCCTCGCTCTCTCACAGCTCCTGTGCCGCCGCGGCACCGTGGCTCGGCCACCTCCTCTCCGCCTGTCCTGGCCCCAGCACCCCACTTCTCTGCTCTCCTCTCTCGTCTTCAGTGCTTCTGCCTGGTGCCTTCTCGGTGTGTCCTGTAATGTCTACCCTCTACCGACTGTTGCTGACTCAACATCCCCAAGAGACGGTCTGCTTGATTGGGCCGGCCCCCAGTTGGTCTGCCCCGCTCTGGAAGTCACTGGACTCAGGTCCCTGAGTTGGGAGCTGCCTGGCTACCACAGGGCAGGGGTCAGTGGAAAGACACCAACAGCCCCACTGCTGTGAGTTTGTTTCACAGCAGAGAAAACAGAAACAGACACGGTCTGCTCCAGGGCAGAGGGACAGGTGCTCCCCAGGGGGTGCAGGACAGACCCTCCCCCCGGTTCCCGGCTGTTCCGGAGACCCCAACTGCATGCTGGCCCTCCCCAAGAGCAAGAACCTGAGGCAGACCAGTCCTCGCACATCCCTGTGACCTGGGTTTTCCCAGGAGCACCCGCAGCAGACTCAGGCCTCAGGCCGGTCCCCAGTCCCTCCCCGCAGACATCCACCGTGGGAAGAGCTGCAGCCAGGTGGGAAGGCCACCTAGCACAGAAGGACAGAAGCAGACGGCGACACATAGAAGCCACCGAGGCCCGTCTCTGGCCTCCCGGGGTGTGGCCGGCACCCAGATCTCGCACTCCTGCACGCCCACTCCTCGGCGCCCTCCTCTCCAGCCTCCCTGAGCTTCCCACAGATTCCAAACACCGTGTTCTGGACCGTCTCTGCCCAGGTCATTCTCTCAGCCCACAAAGTCCTTCTCCACTCTCCTCCAGTAAATGGCTTCCCGCTCGGAAACTCCCCGCGATCCCCGCCCCATCAGGTGTCCTGAAGCCCACGTCCCCCTTCTTGGTTCTCTAGGATCATGCTCGCCTCATCCCGGTTCTCAGCTGTCTCCTCGTAAACCACAAGCTCCTCAAGAACGAGGCCTGGGTCGGGTTCCCTTTCACATGTGAGGGCCCTTCCCCAGACCAGGAGCATCCTAGCTGGTCCCCAAGTGACTCTTCAAGAAATGCACAGATGGAGGGGCCCGCCCCGTGGCCAAGAGGTTAAGTTCGCACGCTCTGCTTCCGCGGCCCAGGGTTTCACTGCTTTGGATCCTGGGCGCAGACATGGCACAGCTCGTCAGGCCATGCTGAGGTGGCATCCCACATGCCACAACTTGAAGGACCCATAACTAAAAATGCACAACTATGTACTGGGGGGCTTTGGGGATAAAAAGAAAAAATAAAATCTTTAAAAAAAAATGTACAGATGGAACATCAGAAAGTGGCAAACAGGACGGGGACAGTTGCTTCCCCGCAGAAGGCGCAGCGTGAGAAGATGCTGAGATGCGGAGTGGGTGGGATGGTGATCCCAGGGGACGGGGTGAGGGAAGGCCAGCACAGGGTGTGTTAGCCGGTCTGGGGGCTTCTGAGGAGCTTGTAGAAGGGCCTCAGAAATGCCCACCTGGCACACAGAACAGGGGGTCTCATCCCTGGTTTGTCAAAGGCTGCCCCATAGCACAGTAAGTCCCGGGCACATCCAGAAGGCCACCAGGAAGCAAGTGTGTTCACACTGCAGGGTCAGGGAGACGTGAGGCAGAAAGTGAGCGATTCCCAGTACACCTAGAGCGAGAGCTGTCAGGCCACGTACGCATGAAGCTGGTTGCCACAGCAGTGGCGACAGTGGCTGGGCCAAAGAACACAGGTCTGCGTGGGGGGAGGGGGTGTGTTAAGGCTGAGACAGCAGAGGGCCTGGACTATCCACCCAAAGCTGGTCACCAGGAGCCACTGCGGACTCCCGTGCAATGCAGCCACATACATGGCAGCACCGGCGGGTGGCCTGAGTTAATTCAGTCCCCTCCCCCCATAAACCAATCAGGCCTTCACTAAGACCTCTCCAAGGAAACATGCAATCTTAGTAAACCGAGAGCAAGCCCTCTACCCCACTCCCCTCTCCCAACGGCCACGCCGGAGCCCCTCTGTGGAGAAATACGAAGCCCCGGTGGGTACGGCTGTCTCTCTCTCCCCTTCCACAAAGAAATTCCATGAATATATCTTTAAAGGTTTAGTTGTTCCTTAGTGTGTGTCTGTAAGACCTAAAGAAAGAGGAGCTTGGGAACCTTTAAGAAAGATGCCAGTTAAGAGGGACGTCCTTGTTGCAACCCATAAGAGTCTTCAGATGATGGGGAAGCAGTTCCATTCTAATTTCCAAGAAGGCTTTGAAAACTGAGAGGAGAAAGAAAAAAAAAAACCACCTTCAAATTGGAAAAGAATCCAGAGGGATGGCCCTAGAGAGCACACGTGGTGCAGTGACACTGCTTTTTAAGCAATTCCACCAGGACACAGACAACGAGAGCTGCCGTGGGGCTCCCCGCCGTAGGCTCTGATGACTGCCTGCTCCAATCCGCATGGGAAGCGGTTCTCTGCCCTCCTGACTCGGGTGGCGCACTCATATGAATATCCTCCAGGGTTGCTGTGTCCTTTCATGGTAAATTAGACTTTCCTGAACAGCCCAAGATCAAAGGCAAGATGAGAGATGAGATTTAGTTTCCTGTGTGAGTCATTGCCTGGATCACCCAACACGGAGTTCACCAAGTGTTCTGAGCGGTGACGACACTACGGAGACAAGACCACAGAGTCTGGTGTGATGTTTAATTAAGAATTTTCATCTGATCAAAGGCACTGTCACTGTTGGTGACACTGTGAATTACCCGTCACCCAGAATTCTGCTTCTGGGAATTTATCCTGAGGAACTAATAAAAAACGTGGGGCAAGATTTAGCTACAAGGATCTTCACCACACTGCTCTTCAAAAGAGCAAAAAATTAGAAACAGCCTCAACTCCCAGAAGAGGAGGATTGGTTAAGTAAAGAAAGCGCCATCACGTGACGGAGCGCTATGTCCCACGCTGGCATAAATGTGAACACTGTACCTACATGCCCCACACGCCTTCACATGCTATGCTCGACAGACACAAGGGGAAACAATCTGTGCATTCCCCAGGTCTGGGTGGATGGGATTTTGAGTATTTTTAAGGTTCTTTCTGCTTGCTTTTCCCATTATGAGCTGCTTTTGTAACATAAAAGAAATAATTAAGGAAACTTCACTGGGGGAGCCCCTTCTCATGCACAAGCTGGTCGTAATTTTCCTTTTTCCAGCTTCCACCCATGCAGCCGTTTAGTCCAGGAGACAGTTCTCCAGCTTCCCCACGACATGCCAAGCAGGGCAAACTTGTGGGGACACAGTGGTGAAGACGGGGTACAGTCCATGCCCTTGATGGACTCGTGTGAAATGGGGACACACACACCCTAACAGAAACCCCTCAGCAATGTCAGGGAAGCCCAGGGTTTGAAGCACACTGGGCCTCCCAGAGACAGAATACTATCTTATAGTGCTGAGAGGCAGCGCGGTACTAAGGCGGGGTCCCCGATGCCTGCGGTCAGGGGACCAGCTCACCGGAGAAGCCGCGCTCAGCAGAACGCACCAAGAGGGCAGCTGCGAGCAAAGCGTAGACGCCCTCCTTACAGCACGCAGGTGCGGTAGAATCTGAGCGATGCTGCAGGCATCCTTGCGGAAGCGCACCCCTCTGGTGAAGCAGTATTTCCCTCCTATAGGAAAACACTACAAGACACGATATTAAAGGAAGACATTTCACTTTCCTCTGATACTAGACATTTTATATCTTCTGGTCTGAGTTTCAAGTGTGCTTTTTTTAATTGCAAATGCATGCTGCCCCCTAGTGTTCATCTATATTATTCCACCTTGTTGTCACAGGCGAGGATGGAGTGGAGGTGGGTCTGTGCCCCTCAACTTCCCAGAAGGGGAAAAATAAGTGCACTGAATATGTGAAAGAACTTTCAAAAGTACACAAACAACAGCCCTTTAAATGGAAAAACATAAGCCATGGCTCTCTTTTTTCTTTAACATTAAAAATGTTGCTAATTTGTGGTCAGGATAATAACAATAGGTAATATTTAGAGGACACTCACCATAGCCAGGCACAGTGCAAAGGGCATGGCATACGTCAGCTCAGGACGACAATCCCAAGAGAGGAGAGCTGCCAGCCGCTCTGAGCTTGTGCACTGCCTCGCAGTTCAAGGGAGGGAACGGATACAAAATGTCCAGCAAACACAGCAAAGGGCCCGTGGTCTGCAGAGAGGACACTGAAAGGAAGACCCACATGTGGACGGCGGGGCCAGGGCTCCACCGTTGTCACGTCAGCCGTTGTTGATCATGTCCGGGTGGGGCGCTTTCAGTTTACCCTCAAAAGTAAACCGCCTTTTTTAAACAGCTGTATGGAGATATAATTCACATACCATACAATTCACCCACTTAAAGTGTACAATTCGGTGGTGTTTAGAATGTTCACAGAGATGTGAACCGACACCACAATCCATTTTAGGTCACTTTCACCACCCATAAAAGAAACCATGCGCCCACTGGCAATCACTCCCCATTTCCCCATTTTCCTAGACAACTGCAAACCTACTTTCTGTCTCTACAGATTTGCCTATTTTGCCTCTTCTACAGTTCATAAAAATGGAATCACACAATACACGGTCCTTTGTGACTGGCTTCTTCCGCCCAGCATAATATTTCCAAGGTTCATCCATGTTTCAGTGTATATCACTACTTCATTTCTTTTTATGGCCGAATAATATTCCATTGTATGGATACAGCACATTTTAACTATCCATTTATCAGTTTATGAACGTTTGGATTGTTTCCAGTTTTTGACGATTATGAATAATGCTGATACGAACATAGGTTTTCATTTCTCTTGGGCATATGCCTAGGAGTGGAATTGCTGGCTCATATGGGGACGCCATGTTTAACATATCAAGGACCTGCCACACGGTCTTCCAAAGTACCTGCACCATTGTGCATTCCCACCAGCAGTATATGAGAGTTTCAATTTCTCCACATTCTTCCCAGCATGGCTTTTTTACTATAGCCATCTTAGTGAGTGTGACGTTAATATCTCATTGTGGTTTTGTTGTGTAGGTCTCTGATGGCTAATGATGTTGATTGTATAAAACCACTTATTTGGGGCCAGCCCCATGGCATAGTGGTTAAGTTCACATGTTCTGCTTTGGCAGCCGAGGGTTTGTCAGTTTGGATCCTGGGTGTGGACCTATGCACCACTTGGCAAGCCATGCTGTGGGAGGCATCCCACATATAAAGTAGAGGAAGATGGGCACAGATGTTAGCTCAGGGCCAGTCTCCCTCAGCAAAAAGAGGAGGACTGATGGCAGATGTTAGCTCAGGGCTGATCTTCCTCAAAAAAACAAAAAAAAACACTTCTTTTTGATTCCAGTAATACAGTAACCACAGAGGCCAAGTTAACATAATCTAGTCTTACTTTTATTAACAGTCTAACATGTCAGACAAAATATGAGAAAGAGGGGCCTGCCCGGTGGTGTAGCAGTTAAGTTCTCACACTCCACTTTGGCAGCAGGGGGTTCCTGGGTTCAGATCCCAGGTATGGACCTACACACCACTCATCAAGCCACGCTGTGGCAGCATCCCACACACAAAATAGAGGAAGACTGGCACAGATGTTAGCTCAGCAACAATCTTCCTCAAGCAAAAAGAGGAAGGTTGGCAACAGATGTTAGTTCAGGGCCAAACTTCCTCACTAAAAAAAAAAAATATATATATATATGAGTAAGGAACAATCAGAAGAGATAGATGAAAATTCTGAAGATGGCAAGTCATCAATTTATTCATTTATTTGAGTCCCTGTTAGAGACAAGAGACTGTTCTGGGTGCTGGGAACAGGGCAGATAGCCACACAGAGGCAGTCTCTGCCCTCATGGAGCTTAACATTCTGTCACAGGAGACTGACTAAGCAACTATTTACATAACAAAAGAATTACATTCATGAAAAGCCCTGTAATCCATCCAACAGCAGCAGCATACACATTCTTCTCAAGAACACATGAAATATTCTCCAGGAGAGATCACATGCTAGGCCACCAAACAAGCCTTAACAAATTTAAGAAGACTGAAATCATATAAAGCATCTTTTCTAATCACAGTGGTATGAAACTAGAAATCAACTACAAGAAGAAAATTGAAAAATTCACAAATATGTGGAGATTAAACAACATGCTACTGAACAACCAATGGGTCAAAGAAGAAATCAAAAGAGAAATCAAAAAATACCTTGAGACAAATGAAAACGGAAATACAACATACCAAAACTTATGGGATACAGCAAAAGCAGTTGTAAGAGGGATGTTCAGAGTGATAAATGCCTATACCAATAAACAAGAAAAATCTCAACTAAACAACCTAACTTTACACCTCAAGAAACGAGAAAAAGAAGAACAAATGAAGCCCAAAGTTAGTAGAAGGAAGGAAATAAGATAGGGGCCAGCCCCATGGCCGAGTGGTTAAGTTCAAGTGCTCTGCTTCAGCGGCCCAGGGTTTGCCCAGTTCAGATCCTGGGCGCAGACACAGCACCACTCATCAAGCCATGCTGAAGCCGCATCCAACATGCCACAGCTAGAAGGGCCCACAACTAAAATATACAACTATGTACTGGGGGGCTTTGGGGAGAAAAAGAAAGATCAGAGTGGAAATAAATGAAATAGAGACTAAAAAGACAACAAAAAAGATTAGTGAAACTTAGAGCTGGTTCTGTGAAATGATAAACAAAACAGACAAACATTTAAGCTAGACTCACCAAAAAGTGAGTAGTCAAATAAACAAAATCAGAAATGAAAGAGGCATTACAACTGATAGCACAGAAATACAAAGGATCATTAAGAGAATACTATGAACAACTATATACCAACAAATTTGACAACCCAGAAGAGATATGGATAAATTCCTATAAACATACAACATACCAAGACTGAATCATGAGAAATAGAAAATATAAACAGACTGATTACTAGTAAAGAAATTGAATCAGTAATCAAAAATTTCCCAACAAACAAAAGTCCAGGACCAGATGGCTTCACTGGTGAACTCTACCAAACATCTGAAGAAGAATTAATACCAATCCTTTTCAACCTCTTCCAAAAACAGAAAAGAGGAAACACTTCCAAACTCATTTTACAAGGTCAGCATTAGCCTGAAACCAAAAGCAGGCAAGGACACGACAAGAAAAGAAAATTACAGGCCAATATCCCTGATGAAATTGGATGAAAAAGTCCTCAACAAAATATATGCAAACCAAATTCAGCAATACATTAAAAGGATCAAGTGGGATTTATTCTAGGGATGCAAGGCTGGTTCAACATCTGCAAATCAATCCATGTGATGTACCAAGTTAACAAAATGAAGGATAAAAATCACATGATCATCTCAACAGATGCAAGAAAAGCATTTAATAAATTCAACATCCTTTTATGATAAAAACTCTCAACAAAGTGCGTATAGAGGAGACATCCCTCAACATAATAAACGCCACATATGACAAGCCCTCAGCTAATGTAATACTCAATGTTGAAAAACTTAAAGCTTTTCCTTTAAGATCAGGAAGAAGACAAAGATGCACACTCTCGCCACTTTTATTCAACATAGTATTGGAAGTCCTAGCCAGAGCAATTGGGCAAGAAAAAGAAATAAAAGGGATTCAAAATGGAAAGGAAGAAGTAAAACTGTCACATTTGCAGAAGACATGATATTATATAGAGAAAACCCTAAAGAATCCACCAAAAAACTGTTAGAACTAATAAATGACTTCAGTAAAGTTGCAGGATAAAAAAAATAAAAAAACAAATAGCTGTTGCATTTCTATGCATTGATAACAAACTATCAGAAAGAGGAATTAAGAAAACAATCCCAGTTACAACTGCATCAAAAAGAATAAAATACTGAGAAGTAATTTTAACCAAGGAGGTAAAAGACGTGTACACTGAAAACTATAAGACATTAATGAAAGAAATTGAAGAAAACTCAAATAAATGGAAAGATATTCTGAGCTCATGGATTGAAAGAATTAATATTGTTAAAATGTCCATACCACAGCAACCTATAAATTCAAACAATCCTATCAGCATTCCAATGGTATTTTTCACAGAAATAGAACAAACAATCCTAAAATTTGTATGGGACCATAAAAAACTCTGAATAGCCAGAGCAATCTTGAGAAAGAAGAACAAAGCTGGATGTTCTGGAACAACGCGTGATACACTCTGATTTCAAATATATTACAAAGCTGCAGTAATCAGAACAGTACGGTATCGGCACAAAAACAGATACATAGATCAATGGAACAGAATAGAGAATCCAGAAATAAACCCACACATATATGGTCAGTTAATTTATGACAAATTAGCCAAGAATATAGAATGGGGAAAGGACAGTCGCTTTAATAAATGGTGTTGGGAAAACTGGACAGCCACACGCAGAAGAATGAAATTGGACCACTATCTTATACCATACACAAAAATTAACTCAAAATGGGTTAAAGACACGAACATAAGACCTGGAACCATAAAACTCCTTGAAGAAAACACAGGCATTGTGCTCCTTGATATCGGTCTTAGTGATGATTTTTTGGATTTGACACCAAAAGCCAAGGCAACAAAAGTAAAAACAAACAAATGGGACTACATCAAACTAAAAAGCTTCTGCACAGCAAAGAAAATCATCAACAAAATGAAAAAGGAGAAAATATTTGCAAATTATATGTCCAATAAGGGTCTAATATCCAAAATGTATAAAGAACTCATACAACTTAATAGCAAAAAAAATCCAAACAATCCAATTAAAAAATGGGCATGGGGCCAGCCCAGTGGCGCAGCAGTTAAGTTTGCACATTCTGATTCTTGGCGGCCCGGGGTTCACCGGTTCGGATCCCAGGTGCAGACATGGCCCCGCTTGGCAAAAGCCATGCTGTGGTAGGCGTCCCACATATAAAGTAGAGGAAGATGGGCACGGATGTTAGCTCAGGGCCAGTCTTCCTCAGCGAAAAGAGGAGGATTGGCAGTAGTTAGCTCAGAGCTAATCTTCCTCAAAAAAAGAGAAAAAAGGGCAAAGGATCTGAATAGACATTTTTCCAAGTGAGACATACAGATGCTCAACAGGTACATGAAAAGATGCTCAACATCACTAATCATCAGGGAAATACAAATCAAAACCACATTAAGATATCACCTCACACTGGTTAGAATGGCCTCTGTTAAAATGACAAGAAATAACAAGTGTTGGCAAGGATGTGGAGAGAAGGGAACCCTTGTGCACTGTTGATGGAAATGCAAACTGGTGCAGCCACTATGAAAAACGGTATGGAGGATCCTGAAAAATCAAAAATAGAACTACCATATGATCCAGCAATTCCACTGCTTGGTATTTATTTAAAGAAAATGAAAACACTAACGAAAAGATATCTGCAGCCCCACGTTCACAGCGGCATCATTTACAACAGCCAGACATGGGAACAACCTAACTGTCCACTGATGGATGAATCGATAAAGAAAATCTGGTAGGTAGATAGGTAGGTAGATAGATAGATAGATACATAGATAGATAGATAGACAGACAGACAGATAGATATAAGAATGAACTCTTGCCTTTTGCAACAACATAGATGGCCCTTGAGGACATTATGGTAAATGAAATGTCAGACAGAGGAATACAAATACTGTATGATGTCACTTTTACGTGGAATCTAAAAAAACAGATCTCACAGATACAGAGAACAGATTGGTAGTTGTCAGAGGGAGGGAGTAGGAGGTAGGGAAAAGGGGTCAAGAGGATCAAAAGTATACTTATTCATATTTATAAAATAAGTCCTGGGGATATATTATGCAGCATGGTGACTACAGTTAATAATACTGTATTGCATATTTGAAAGCTGCTAAGAGAGTAAATCTTAAAAGTTCTCATCACAAGATAAAAATATTTTTGTAACTATATACAGTGATGGATGTTAAGCAGACTTATCGTGGTGATCGTTTTGCAATATATACAAATATCACTATGTTGCACACCTGAAACTAATATAACGCTATATGTCAGTTATACTTCAATTAAAAAAAATTTGTTTAAACGTATAATAGAGGGTCCTGTCTTCATCTGAAGGTGAAGGGAGGTTTCAACGGACGTTTCAGAGAAGGGACGTTTGAGTGGAGATCTGCAGGATCAGTTCGGCGTCAAAAGAGGGGGCGGTGGCAAGAGAAGTCACTGAGTGGTGGGGGTGCAGGAGCTGAACAGATGTGAGGGATTGATAGTTGGTGGGTGCGGCTGCAGTGCAGACACCAAGGAAAGGAGGGGCTGGCAATGCAAACCAGATCATGTGGCAGGACAACTTGAGTTGAGTTTTGACTCATTTCCCAAGAACAGTAAGTAGCCACTGTTTACAGGGTTTTAAGTTGGGGAGCTGGGTGATAGGATCAGATTTGCACTTTTAAACCTCCCTCTGCCTGCAATTTGGAGAATGCAGCGATAAGAGGGAACTAAGCAGACCTTTCCGGAAGCGATATTAACGAGTCCAGGCCACAAAGGTAATTTACGTGTAGGGGTGAGGATGGTAAAGAGACTTGCGAGATAATTAGGTGAAATTTGAAGAAACTTAGTGAATGCTTAGATTTGGGGGCTAGGAAGTGGAAGATGTCAAGGATGACTCTGCAAGTGGATAGATGATGGTGTCACAGACTTGATACTGGGAACCCCAGGCAAGGAGCAGGGTGGGGATGGTGGAGATTATGAGTTCATTCCTGAGAAGCTAAATTTAGGTGCCCAAGAAACACCAAGCAGAGAGATGGAGTGGGCAGTTTGATACACAAGTTTGGAACTCCTAGGAAAGATCCAAGCTAGAGGTACACATGTGGGATGCTCAGAGAGTAGATGGTGAATGTGGTCTTGGGTGGAGATGAGCTTATTTAGGGAAAAAGTACGGAATTAGAAGAGAAGGAGCCCAGGGATGAGGCAGGAGTCACTGCAAGGTTTAAAGGTCATATAGCGGAGGAGCCTGAGGCAAGATTAAAGAGAGAGGATGAGAAGTGGGAAAGTCATTCAAGTCAAGAGATAAGAGCGTTTCAAGGAGGGAGCGATGGCAATCCTGATGAGAGATGTTCACCATGATGACCATTGGATCTAGCAGCAGAGAGGTCACGGTGACCTGAGCAAGATCTAATGAGGTTCAGTGTGGTCAGGGCTGAAGTCAGGCTGGAGCCAAGTGAGGAGAGTGGGTGAGGTGAGGAAACAGAGATGAGGCCAGAGGCAACTCCTTCAAGAACTAGGGAGGGAAAGGGCAGATGAGGGAGAAGGACCTGGAAGGAGGCTGCGGTCACGCGAGAGGGGAATTTAAGCGGACAAGATGAGGCCTGTTCAAATGTGGATGAGACGGATCTGCCCTACGGGTAGAGGTGGAGGATGAGGACACGGAGGCAAGAGAGCTGAGTGACAAAGGCCTCAGCTCCCGGAGCCAGACCACCTGGGTTCAATTCTGGTTCCTCCACCTGCTGCCTTTGTGGTTTTGTCACTCAGAGAAGTCCCTAAAACATTTTCCACGTCTAATGCTTTGTTTTTAGTTATGCTTGCTTAGAGGAACCAAGGCAGAACACTGCCAGATGGCCAAACCGCAGACCCGATCCAAACCAGAAAGGTCCAAAGCGGCCATGGGGTGCCGTGCACAAAAGGAAACGTGCAAAAGGTGCCGTGTGCAAGAAGGGAAGATCTGCGCATGCCTCAAATGCGCCACCCCGAGCAATGACATGGAGACACCCCCCAGCCTTCACATCCCATAAGAACCCTGCCGACTTCCCTTCCGGAAGACGGTGTTTTAGATCAGGAGCTCTGCCTCCTCCACTCACTGATCAGTGAATGATGCTTTTCCTCTGCTGTTCTGAACCCAGTCTCGCTCTATTGGTGTAACTGGCTCTGGGCAGAAGGACCCACTTGCAAGTCACTGGTCCCTTAGGGCTCGGTGACAGTTTGAGGCAGGATATCTGGCCTCTCTGTGCCTCAGTTTCCTCATCTGTAAAATGGAGAAAAAGCAGAACTGCTATTGGGAGGGTTAAAGAAGAGAATGTGTGGGAAGGGCTGAGTGTTGATAGAGCCGCTTTGCCAATGCAGGAGTCCAAAGCCACATGGCCCATTGGCATCTGTCCACTGAGCTCTGCCCTTAGAGACCCCGTCTGAGCCCCTTTAACTCCTCACACAACTACCAGACAATCCTGGCTCAAATGGGGTCTTGGGGACAGGAAGCTATTTCTACAACTAAAAATAAGGTACCAACAGAATGTGGTGTATGTTCTCCAAAAGTCACAAACAAGACGGTTCGCAGCAGCGTGACTCATGATGGCTTCACACTGGAAGCTGCCCAAATACCCATCAACAGAATAATGACAAATAAACTGGTATTTTCAGACAATGAATACCACACAGCAATGAGAGCCCAGAATTCACAGGCACACGCAGCAGCAATGGCCACAGAATCCAGATACCAAAGAGTATATGTTGTACGATTCTATTTAGATGAAGGAGAAAAACAGACAAAACTCATCAATGCTGCCAGCTGTCAGGACAGGGATTCCCCTTGGGGGTGGGTGGCGACTGGAAGAGGGCAGGGGTGGACAAAGGGGAGTTTCCTGGAGGGCTGCTGATACATACTCTAATAAAAATTTTTAAGAAAATATTAAATAAAGAATATATTTGAAAAAAATGCTTGATACTCCCCACAGCCGTCTTTCAAATTCAAGTTCTTTTATCAGGTCAGAGAAGTGAACACAGACATTTCGAAATGCAAAGCAACAACAGGTTTTTGCATTGTTCCTACAAAGGCAACGACCCCAGACTCCATAAAAGGTGTTTAAGAGGCACCGCTATTCAGAGGAAAAGACACGGTTTCTCGGGATCTGAGGTCTTCCTAACTCAGGACATGCTGGACGGGGAGCTTTAAAGGCAGCGTCTTCCTCACTCAGCCTGGGTGACCACAAAGCCTCAGCCCCAGGAGCGTCCCTTGGTCAGCCGGGCAGCGTCAGCTACCTGTGTGAAACTGCGTGGACCTCCCAGCAGCTGCCCTGACCCTCCACGGCGCG
This sequence comes from Equus quagga, assembly GCF_021613505.1. NCBI lineage: Eukaryota > Metazoa > Chordata > Mammalia > Perissodactyla > Equidae > Equus > Equus quagga. The sequence continues at coordinate 182,056,429 of NC_060267.1, read as the reverse complement.
CTTGACCAGAAATCCAGTGCAGCCTCAGTGGGCAGTTCCTCCCCATCGACGTCTGAATCCTGGACTGCTTCCGACACGGTGTCAGGCGCAGTCAGAGTCCTACCCGACCTCCTCTCGCCCGGGTCTCTTCACCTGATTTTTCTCTCCATCAGAGTCTTGTCTGGATTTCTGACAGAATGATCCGAGTAACCTAGCTCTGAACCAAAAAGCAAGATGTTTGCCAAACTTCCTCTTCAGATCTACAGCAGCTTGTTTCCACCATGTTGGATTCCCTGCGACTGGAGAAAACCAGACCTGCCCGCTGCCCGGGGTGAGCCGCACGCCGCCCGGGCCGGACCTGCACGGTGCTTAAGCACCTTCTCCTAGACTGCTATGGAAGAGAGAAGTAAACACACTGATTTTGTTTGAACTACTGTCTCTCTCTTTGCTACAACCGAGCCTGCACCACCTTTCAGAGGGCAGAGCTTCCTTCCTAGAGCTTCAATCCTATTTCCCTTCCTAACGCTGAGATTTCATGTACTCATTCCCATAAATCCACCTTGTATATCTATTCCCACCCAAGACAGTAGCCACTTTACATAAAGGACTTCTACTCCTAGAAATGATGGGCCAGATTCTTCGGACCAACTTTGCCGGTGAGGACCTCTACAGAAGCCGGACAAACATCCTTAACTGAAAAAATTTACTCAAAGGCAGTGAGGAGCTGGGGAGGCAGTTAAAGTAACTAAGCTAAGCTAACGGAGAAGAGGGGCGTGTGGGCTTGCTTTTTTCCTGGGCACCTGCCAATTCTAGAAGAGGCGACTGGGAGGCTGAGCAAGATTGTTGACAGCCTTGAAGGGGCTAAGGGGGAAAAAAGTGAGAGTCAAAGCCCCCCAGGTATGGGAGAGAGGGGCTGGTACCCCCGCAGTGGGACTGGGACCCTGGAGGCTGCATTCTAAGCATGGTGGGAGGTGGAAGAAGCAGCCTTGCAGGGACTCCATCCAGCTCAGAATCAGGTCATCACTGAAACTGGGGTAGGGTGGGCCTGGATGACCAGCACGCCTAGGCTCCTTCCAGGAGCAAAGGTAAGTCTCTCCACAGATGATATAAGCCCAAACGTCCAATCACTTCCACAATTTTTTCAAATAACAGTGTCTGGTACGCATGAAAAATAACCAGGTGACTAGACTACAGGAACAATAACAGAATGAGCAGAAAAATAGACAACGCTGATACTGGAGCTATCAGACAGAGGGTTAAAACGACTCTGTTTACAGTGGGAAAGGACACAAAAGACAAGACTGAACATTTCAATTAGAAAACACTCAAAGACAAAGCAGATTTTCCACATATATATATTCTATTTGTATATAATTTCCCAGTAGAAATTCCAGAATCAGGAAACCAAGCGCCGACCCCTGGTTATGGAGAGAGGTCCTGAGAGGTCATCCTCATCTGGATCCCACGGAATGGGTCCTCCACAGGAGAGAGGAGTAGAGAGAAGAAAGGCTGGACCACCAAACACAGTCCCTGTCCGCCTGGGGGCTTTCTAACTACGAGAAGAGAGAGAGTGGACAGCTAATGAAATTAAACTAGGAAAAATGTCAACTTTCAGAGAGTTCCCAAAGAGAACTCATCCCTGTAGAGAAAGTCGGCTCCTAGATTCTGTGCCTTCCTCCACGGCCCTCTGCTGCTCCCTGTGTGTCTCTGGAAATGGCAGGCTGCACCTGCCTACAACTTTCTTCTCTGCTCCGGAGATCCAGCTCCCTCAGCGTTCCACTGAGTCATCCAGCGAGTAAGCAAACGGGCTGATGGGCCAGGCCAGGCCAGACCCCTGGGCTCTGCCCCCGAAGAGAGGCTATTTCTTCACCTCGGAAACCGCAGAACCTGTTTCTCCCCACCTTCTCTCCCCTACCCCACACCCACCACTCACCTCCTCCCACCAGCAGAGGCAGGGGTCAAAGGGCGCAGAGCGCTCCCCGGCTGCTGGGAGGCCTACCACATTTTCTCCCCTCCTGAGGGAAGGGAAACCCCACAGCGCTGTGGTGTGGGGGGACGGGGACCTAGACCTCCGGGCCACAAGTTGGGGACACGATGGAAGCTCCTCAGCATGATGTGGGTATTTATTTAACTTTAAGAACAACTCAGGTAATACTGTAAATATGTATTTTTTGCAAGAATGTCTGTATAGAGGTGTACACAGAGCTGAAATTAAAGGACTTCCTCACGCCCCCGACCCCAACTCATTCCCACTCCCAGAGGTATTCATCTTTAACAGTGAAAACTCAAGCCCGCTCTCGTGTGCATGTGTCCACGCGTGTGTGTGTGTGTGTGTCTCCATCTGTATCTGGTGCCGCCCTACCTGAGGGGTTCCTAATGTGTGTTCTTTAGAAAACGTCCCGCCCCTGCAGGATCTAGGCTGGAACAGAAAACCACTTTAACTCGGCCATCTATTGCCATGTAACTAACACCCCAAAACTGAGTGTTAAAAACAAACAAAACGCTCACCGTTCTATTTGGTTTACAGTTCTGTAGTTCCGCTGGGCAGTCCTCCCGACCTGGGCCAGCCGCTCACCCTGAGGCCAGTCGGTGGGTGGGCTGGAGCGCTCACTCCATCAAGCTGGTTGGCACACTGGTGGGTGCAAGGCCGTCAGGTGCAACAGCGGGTCCCCGCGTCCTCCAGCAGACCAGCCCAGGCTTCATCACAGGGGACCCCACGCTCCCAGCAGCAAAAGCAAGAATCCCCCCATGCGCGTGAGTGCTCTGGGGCTTCCGCTTACGTCACATCTACTAACGCCCCACTGGCCAAAGCAAATCACGTGACCAAACCCATCTTCCAGGAGTGGAGAAATAGATTGCGCCTCTTGATGGGAGAAGGAGCAAAGTTGCGTTGCAAAGGACTGTACCGATAGGGAGGGGAGGACAGGAAGTCAGGGAGGGGAGAGCAGGAGGACTCAGGGACCTTGGGCGGACAAGAGTGCTTGCTACAAGGCCTTTTCGCAAGGCCGTCTCTGCTGGCTGCATAGCAGTCGGAGAGAGGGCTCCAGATAGAATAATTAGGGAAGGCTAAGGTGGATGTCACTGCTAATTAACAGGCAGTAAACGTGCTTTCAGAAATCATCTTCTGAAAGGAGTTGTGGGAAAGGAGGGAAATCTGACATTTGGAAAGAGGCTCCTCTTAGCTAAATGCTATGGTGTGAATGTTTGTATGCCCCCTGAAGTCATGTGTTGAAATCCAAACACCCAATGAGATGGTGTTGGCACGTGGGGCCTTTGGGAGGTGTTTAGGCCCTGAGGGTGAAGCCCTCATGAATGGGATTAGTGTTCCTATAACAGAGATCCCACAGAACTCCCCAGCCCCTTCTACCACGTGAGGACAGAGCAAAAAGAGGTCTATGAAGGAGGCTCTCACCAGACACCAATTTGCCACCACCTTGATCTTGGACTTCCCAGCCTTTAGAACTGTAAGAAATAAATTCCTGTTGTTTGTAAGCTACCCGGTGTCCGGTATTTTGTTATGTCACACTGAATGGACTAAGACACCACTGCAGCCAGGCCCATTCTTAGTGGGCCCTCATCAAGGCAGCGTCCTCTGCTATTGCTCTTCCACTGTGGGGGGGATGAGAGCAATGCTTAGCAAAGGCATTCTGCGGAGACCCTGTGCTTTCCTCCTGAACAGAGAGCCACCCACAGCGTGCTCAAAATATTCTGCATGCAAATAGAAGTGTGCACTGGGCGAAAATTCATTCTTGCCTTTCTCAAAGCGGTGTGTTCATGGAAGTCTTTACAGGGAAAGCAGTAAACAGAAAAGAAACAAATACCAAAGGATGACAGTGAAGAACAGTTACACAATACTTTATACTTTGATAAGAAAAACATGTTTCTTAAAAATCCGCTTACATTGGAAGCACCTAAAACATTATTTTACAGACTAGAGAAGTAACATTATTTCCTAAACAAACTATGTGGTCCTAGAAAATAAAAGAAAAAATACAAGATCAGTTGTCAATAAGAAAATAAAAATATAACATATATATTTATAATATAATAAAAATAAAAATAAAATTTTATCTCAAAATAGCCCTATGAAGTAGGCAAATCAGGGGTCTCAGAGGAGGGAACGAGGCTCAACAAGCTCAAAGTCACAGTTAGTGAGGGGGGTGCCTGGCCCTCAGATCCCAAGCCCCCCAACTCCAGTGAGGCCCTGGGCATGGGGGAGGGGAAGCGCTAAATGGCCCAGCATCAGCTGGTCTCTGAATGGCTAAAACACGATAGTGATTCCATTATGGGGAAAGAAGAAATGGTTCTTTGTGGAGTAAGTAGATCCGAGGGAAGGAGCTTTCCTAAGACTTTGAAAAAGGCCTTCATGCCGGCTCTAAATAAGGGGTACCTTAAAAACCTAGCTCACCATGCAATTAATAAAATGCTGAACCAGTCACAGAACGGAGCTGGGGGCAGGCCACTCAGAATAGGCACTTTACCCTTCTCTCTCCCAGCCCCCATCTCACACTCGCCTGCATCCTGACTTCCATTCCACTAAAGACCCTGGGAACAAACTTGCCGCCTTGAAAATAAGTCACTTCCCCTATGTAGAAGTGGCTGGTTGAGTTTCATGACCTCTAAGACTCCTTCCAGCATCAAAATGCTTTTATTGCCCAGAATAGGGGTGGGCTGTTTATTTTTTTAAATTCCACTTACCTTATTCGCACCTCATCTCTACCCAGCTCGCCTTTGCTGGCCCTGTTTCCTGCCCTGAGCCTGTTGGACTCCATGCATTTTCCCTCTGACCCCCTGGAGCGCACGGGCAGTTTTGTGCCTCTCACTGGTAGCTTGCGGGGCGCAGGCGCTGTGGTCGGGTAGTGAGGGCAGGGACCACATCTCTCTTCGTCGCGGCCACGGCCCAGCACCAGGAGAGGGCTGGCTCACAGTGCTCAATAAAGACTGCTTTCATTTGACAGTCATAAAATATTGCTTAGTGACTCTAGTCACCTAACTTCTCTCTTCCCATTGACGGCCCTGTTAGGTCAAGTCCCCTGGGCTGGAGAGCTCATGGCTGGAAGTCTCTGACACCAGCAACTGACCTGATAGTCACAGCTTCGCCTCAAGGTTATTACAAGCTGAGCTGACACTCACAGCCAGGCCATTTCGTTTTCCTGTTGGACGTAAACATTCTCAAAGAGCAACAACTGCACACAAGGTGCTACAGACTGAATGTTTGTGTCCCCTTAAAATTCATCCGTTGAAACCTCGAGGTGGGGCCTTTCAGAGGTGATTCGGTCCTTAATGCCGAGCGCTCTCGAACGGATAGGTGCCCTTATAAAAGCAGCCCCAGAGAGCTCACTCACCCCTCCTGCCACGTGAGGACAGAGCCAAAAGACAGGGGTCTGTGAACCAGGAATCGGGCTTCACCAGACGCCAAACCTGCTGCCACCTTCATCGTGGACTTCCCAGCCTCCAGAAAGGTGAGAAATAAATTTCTGTTGTTTATAAGCGACCCAGTTTACGGTATTTTATCATAGCAGCCCAAACGGAGTAAGACACAAAGTTACTCCGACACTATGATAAAATGAAAAAAAACAAAGCCACTTCACCATTCTGTTTAAGCACAGACAAAAGTAACGTCACTGTGCCACCATAAAATAGCCATCACAGAATCGCCCCGCTTCCTGACATCATCCAGTGCAGAGCAAAACTCTGCTTCCTCAGACCCTCTCCCAAATCACATGACCAAAGCCCAAATCCTGTAGGTTCTTTCTCACATCCTCTTACTAAGGCGCCTGGCTGCAACAAGTGATACACCCAACTTGCTTAACTACACGTATGTTCCTGGTGGTCCCCGGCCGAAATGCGCTGACAGGTGTAGGCAGTCATTTCACTTTCACTGATATGCACCAACATCTTATGGGTAAGGAGTGGTATTCCCAGTTTACACCCAGAGAAACTGAGGCTGAGTGGGAAGGTGATTTAACAGAGACCACACAAGGGGACTTCGAGGCCTAACCCTGGTCACCTAATGCAAGGGTCAGTCCAGGCCCTTTTCACAACACCCAGATGGCCTCAGCCACGTGGAATAACGCTGCCTTTACCTTAGAGGTGAAGGCAAACAGCAGGAACACGATCCCTCCCACCAGGAGCATCTCTCAGTCTTAAGGGGCTTTTAGAAGGAAGCTGAACTCCACAGTAAAGGTGTATGTTCCAATCTGGGTAGTCAGTAAACGGATGGCCATTATAGTATTCTGTATACCTGTGGGTATACAAACACTTCACAGAAATTTTAGTAAGGACAGTGAACTGAAAACAAAGCCCAGAAAGACGCCGGTGGTGCCTAGATGGCCAGCCGCCTCCGGCCTTTCCACCTGCAGGGCGGATGGATGGATGGAGCATCAGCAAGCAGGACCCCGACTAGAGCGAGGCACTTGTCCGGGGCGCAAAATTTACGGGGCGCCAAAAATCTCACTAACCAAGATAGCTATGATTTAGGGCAATATTTTAAAACATCAAATCAGCAAATTACGACCTAAGGGCCGGTGCCCTGTTTTGGTAAATAAAGTTGTATCGTTAAGTCCAATCAGCATGTATCCACACAAAAACCAGACTCGAGCGTCCGCAATCCCGCGGCCCCACGGCGTCCACTGCGCAGAGGAAAGGGGGCGCCTCTCGCCCCCGGCCGCAGGCCCGGCGCAGCCCCAGGCCCCGCCCCTCCTCCCCCGCGGGGCCCGCGCCACCCCAGGGCCCGCGCCCCACCCTGGCCCGCGCCAGCCCCGGAGCCGAGGCGGCCCGCGCGTTGCCCGGGAGACGGACGCGCAGCCGGACCGCAGCCGCCGCCATGGCCGACCCGCCCGCGCACCGCAGCTTTGAGAAGCCCAGGAGGGAGGAGGAGGAGCAGAAGGAGGAGAAGGCGGGGGACAGGGAGGCCGAGGGCTCGCACGGCGACGAGGACTTGTGGAAGGCCCTGGACTGGAGCGACACCCTCGACGACGAGCCGAAGGCCCTCCGGCCCCGCCTGACCAGCGTGGTCAGCCCCAGCCTGAGCCCCACGCCCTCGCCCGGCTTCACGCCCCGCGCCAGCTCCTCCTCGAGCATCTCCTCGCAGAGAAGTAGCGCCCCCCGCCCCGCCCCGGCCCTGGGTCCCGGGCGCGGGCTAGGACGTCGCGCGCAGAGCCCGAGCCGGGCGGCGCTGTGCCACGGGCTGGTTCTCACGACCCTCTGCGTGCATTCGCGCAGCGCTCGCGCACACGCACGTGCCACTCCTGGAGGAGGAGCGGTGCCTTAAGGGTGCTGTGCGCTGAAACAGTCCTGCACAAAGCACCTCACCTCTGTGTCTAACTTCCTGTGCTGGAACCACTCCAGTCACTCCTTTAAAAGAGAGGCAGGTCCTCAGTCTCCCAGTAGTGACATTCCGGGCGGGACCATTCCTTGTTGGGGCGGGGGGCGGTTTTCCCCCACATTGGAGGATGTTGGCAGCTTCGCTGGCCTCTGGCTATGCCGTTAGCCCCTACCCTCCTTTGTGTCAATCAGAAATGTCTTCAGACATTGCCAAATGTCCTGGGGGGCCGAAACCGCCCTTTTGAGAACCGTTGATTGAGAGGGAGTGGCTAAATTTCTTAATGTTTCATTCAACAGGTTTTCCTAAAATATTTCAGACATTTAAGAAAGACGTGTCTAAAAGGAGTTTAGATGGGTAAGAAAATGTTTTCAGTTTTCTTTTTTTTTTTTTGAAGCTGATGATGTTTACATTTTGTATAAATGTCAGGAAGTAGACTAAAATCATCCAGGGCATTTGCAACTAATTCATTCAAACATTCCAAAAGGTTTTTTTTTTAAAAAAAAAAGTCTACACTGTTAGACACTGGAGGAGAGAGAGACCAGGGCCCCTGCCGGTCTCCAGCCTATTACCCACTTTTGAGACGACCTGTCACTGGTTACCATAACATGAGATACACCTGTGCGCCGTGTGCACCATGGTAAGTGCTGTGAACTTTTAAAGTCTTAAGCATAAGGAGAATTGTTCTGTCCCATTACATGTTTTTATTTATCCTTTTAATTTAATGTTTTAGTGAAAGATAATATATGCACATGATTAAAACATTTAAAATATACAAAGGTATAAAATTAAAAATCGCCACGCCCTCCTCCACCCCTGCTCCACTCCCCAGAGTTCACACACTCTTAACAGTTTTGTTTCCAGGATAATTTTAAATCGCATATTTTCATTCCTTGATTTATCAATTTTTGATACAACTACTGACTTCCTCCCTCGAAAGATGAGGAATGTAGCTCATGCTACAGCCCCACCCTCTTCATTTTTGGTCATTGTATTACTTTCAGTTTAGGACCTTTATTTTAACCTCTAGGATTTTAAAGTATTTAAACCTCTACTTGATTTATCAATTTTAGTGACTATCTATTAACTCTATTATGAAAAGTTAACACATTAATGCATTTCTACTTCCTTCTAGCTCTCCTCTCACTCTTCCTCTCCCAATTAACAATGAATTATATATATTATATAACAAACTATATTGAAATATGTAGTATATATTCATATAAAGTCATATTACTTTGCCAAGTTTTCTTATGTTTGTATTTTGTTTCATAATTATAATGAACTCAGTGCTTTGGGTACAGATTGATTCTAAAAATTGAAAACCAATAAACAACATTTGTAATTTCATGCTAAAGAACCCAAAAGTGTGACTGAATTCATGCACAAGAAAATGAAATCCTCTGTCTGCAAAACTTGGCTCCCGAAGGAAGAACTGTTCAACTCTCCTGCTGTTTTCAGTTGTCTTCGATCTTTCTGAGTTGGGCCCAATGACCACACTTTCCTGATTCCCATATTGCTTTCTTTCTTTAATTCCTTTTTTTTTTTTTTCTGGAGAAACTCTGCAGAAATTATTTCATGTAGATCTAATGGGTAGTCAAATTTCTGAGTTCTTGCTATCTGGAAATGTCTTCATTTTGCCTCCATACTTTGTTAATAATACAACGTGGCATAAAAACATAGGTTTACCACCATTTTCCCCCAGGGCCATTGCTCCATTGTCTTCTAGAATCCAGTACTGCTTAGGCTGATTCCCAAACACTTCTGAGATTTGATTATTTCCTCCCCTCAGTGTCTCTAGTTTCTTCTGAGCCTCCTGCTGCATGGCCCTTGGACCTCTTGGATATGGTCAAGATTTTTGGTGTTCACATGCGACCGTGCAGCCCTTGCACAGCACTTTTTATTTCAGGATTCATATTTGTAATTTCCAAGAAGGTTCTTGTTCACTGATTGTTGCTGTTCAAATAGTTGGGTTTTGTCTTTGAAATCTCTTTAAGGGTACTCATAATATACTGCAGTTCTCCTCTGTTCTGTGTATTTCTTCCTTTTTCTCTCGGGATCTGGTGTTCCGTTTGTTTATCTTGGTCCTTTCCTTCCACGCTCCTGGTTGTCCTCCAGTGACTGGTTATCCTTGGTTATCCATTTGTATTTATAAATGAATGAATGGTAGCTAGAACGGAGGCCTTCCACAGCTGAGAGGTTCCCCTTCCCGAAGGGCTGCCTGGAGGGTTGACTGAGGGAGTGGGGCCCATGTCAGAGCCAGCTTCCTGGGGGCTGTCGGCGGGAGCAGGCAAGCTGGGCGACCCACATAACTAGAGTTAGGATAAGGACACTTCACTGGGGGTTGGAGTTCTCTAGGCATTTCTTTCCCAGGTGGAATGTCACTTCCCCCTTTCTTATCCAAGCCTGCTGGGCAGGGCCCGAGAAACTTCAGACTGCGCTCTGCTTCCCTGAGAGGCCTCAAACCTCCCCGGAAGGCTGCCCACCCTTTTTAGAAAGCGGTTCTTCGGGCTTCCTCTAGAAATACAGACAACTGCTGCCAAGTGCCCTGGAGCAGGGGACAAGAAGGGGCTGCCGGCCAGCTGTTCTAGCCTCACCCCGTGAACTCCTCTGGTGACAGTCCTGGACCCCTCCTCTCTGCATCCAGCTGAGTCTGAGCTAGGAGCTTCTCCTGAGTTCCCTTCAAGAACTTACTCTCCTCTCTCATCTTGAGCTACGATGTTCTCCCTTCTGGTTTTCTATCAACCTAAGGCCATTTATTTTCTTCCTTTTAAGGTCGTCTTCAATATTACTTGTCTACTGATGACGCCTGTCTTGTCTTCTAGGGCTATTTTTCTTGGTTGGTTCATTTTTAAGTGTTCGTTATTTCAGCAAGACATGGAAAAGAAGGGAAGGAGGGTTGTGAGCTCGGCTGCCATCTTGACCTGGACTTCCTATTATCTGGGAACCTCTCTTTTCTAGATCAGGTTCTTAATTTCTCCTCATAAATCTTCCTAAGAAGATGCCTCTTTTATATTTCGAAGCGTTCTCTGGTGAATTTGGTGAGAGTGTTTTTAAGAAGATCTATCCTAAAAAGTCATAAAAATGCAACCGATATTGATTCAACTTCTATTTTTAATTGCCCTGTTACTATTCTAGTTGCAAATGGGGCAAACTGGAGGAGGCAGATGCCTGTGGAGAAGCACAGGTTTTGGAGCCGAGCAGGTCCGGGTTCCGTCTGCGTGGGCCGCGCATGACTCGAGCTTCCCTGGACCCTCAGTTTCCTGGCCTGTAGAAAGGGAATACTGTCACCTGCCTTGAGGGGCTTTTGTAAAGATAAAGGAAATGATGGGAGTAAAGCAACTACTGTGTACCTACTACCACACAGTCAGTTCTCAGTAAACATTCCCTTTGTTATCGTCCTTGGTCGTCTGCCATCTTTACACAGAATTTTGGAAACCATCTTTAGAGCTGGTTTAAGGAAAGCAGAGAGACCTAGATGAATAGCATACTGACCGTGTTAACTGTTGAATTGGAAACAGCAAGCATTAAGTGTTATCTAGGAACTGCTCTGTCATGTTCCCTTCCTCCTGGTCCCTGTCACACGTCTCTCTGGGAGCCTGGATAGACAGCGCTCCCTCAGAGACTTCACAGATGGCTTCGGCAGATAGTTCTTCGCGTGTTACAGGACACGGTCGTTCCAGAATTAGAGCACCCCACTGCCGCAGTGTGCCAGGGAACGAAGCATCCAAAAGGGGAGGTGGAGACGGCAGAGAACTGAGAAGCGTGAAAAAGTGACAATCCTGAAATTGACTACATTATTTGGAAAACTTTTGTTTGATGATTTTAGAAGATCCAGCAAATTATTACCAAAATATTGAAATTCAAAGCGGCAAAGGAACTTGAAAAGCACTAGTTATTGCTCACTTGTTGCCCGTGACAGTCATCTTCACTGGTAGAAGTCAGTAAGTTCCTGCCTTCCCATCGTGTTGATGATAACTCAACTCGTTAAACCACTTGTAGAAAGAATCCCGACTGTTTAGCTACAGTGCATTCAACTTCAGCCCTGGAGAAAGAGTTTGGATTGTGTTTAACCTATTTAAAATGAACAATATGTTCTCGTTAGATTCAAGTAAATGTTTAAACACACACACCATCACTGCCACCACCACCGCCACCACCATCACACATGCGCAGACAGAGTGGTAGTAATTTACTCCCTGAGGGAAATAATACAGGATTGGGAACCCCTGGGATTCAGAAAGGAGTATTTTCCAGAGAACAGATATGATGTAAACACACTGGGCCTGAATATACTGAGGAGATATGAACGGAAGAAAATATTTCAAAGAAAACAGAAATCCGGATCTGGTATGTATATTTGTTAATTGACTGTTAAATGTACTATATTTCGAGGAACTGCTAACAACTATATAGGGGTCCTCAAATCTAACATTTTGTCTAAATTTCAGGAGTATCTTTCCCAGTTTTTATTCAAGAATTCCGATATCAGTACAAACAGAAGAAAGCTGGCTTCGAGAATTGTCTAGCAAAAAGCAGCAGAGTGAGTGCTTCGCTCCCTTAGCTCCTGCTGGGAGGTGGGGTTGCTCAGTGGAAAGCGCACGGTGGGTGGCCGGGGGGCTCGGTTGGAGGCCCAGCCCCACACCAGCCAAGGCTGTGACGACTGGGCAAGGGCCTTCACCTTCCTGAGCCTCAGTTGCTTCCTCTGTTGGCAATTATAGTACTTCCATCCCCGGATTGTTATGAAGGTCAAAGCGAGATGAAATATTTAAACTCCTTGGCGCTTGATCTTTAATAAATGGTAGCATTTATGTTCACGTCAAGAAATAATCTACCATTATGTTTTGATACATTATCTTTATTTTTTATTATAGAAGTAATATATGTATGCTGTTTTTCAAATGTCAAAATATTAAGAAACATATAGTGTAAACATTAAAATTTTAACTAATCCCAGCATATTCCTCAGAAGTAATCATTATGAATAGCCTTTCCTTTCAACTTTGACCTTTTTTGTGTGTTGTATCACTTCTCCATCAGGTGGTCGCTGAGAACCTCTCATAGGCCAAGCTCTGTTCTAAGAAACAGCAAACAAAACAGACAAAACGCTCGTCTCAGTGATCTTCTGTGGAATGGAGGGAGGTGGAGGTGATGTGGAGTAAATGGCACACAAAATAAGTCAATATGTAATACATCTGGTGATGTTCGTGCTCGGGACAAAAAGCGGGGAAAGAGACGGAAAATGCTGGGCGGAGCGGGTGTGAGCTACGCAGGTCTCTGGGAAGTCTTCACGGGGAGGCTGGGCTGTCTGAGCAGAGACCTGCAGGAGGCAGAGAGCGAGCCACGATGGTCTCTGGGGGAAGAGTGTCCCACGCACGGCGCACAGCAAGAGCCTCCTTCTAGAACAAGGAGGCGGCTAGTGTGGCTGCACTGGAGTAAGTGAGGAGGTGCATCCTGGGGGATGAGGTCAAAGAGTCAGTGAGGACCAGATCTCTTTCAATGGGAATGAAGTGGGAAGTCACTGGAAGGTTTGCCCAGAGGAGTGACAAAATCCAACATAAAAGTGAACCAGAGATTAAAAAGATGCTAATTAATCTGTTGAGTCAGTGTAATTCCGATGGGTTTTTTCGATGGAATTGACAAATTGAATCTTTGGTCTTGCTTTGCAGTGTTAAAAGATAAACTGAGGCATTTGCAAATTTTTAAGAGTTTATTCGAGTGAACACGGTTTGGAATCAGGCGGCACCAGAAAGGAAGTGGTTGGGGCGCTCCACCGACGAGAACTAGGGCAGTGGTTTTGGTAGAATAGACGCAGGAGCCCAGCAAGGAAATTATTTGATTGGCTATGGCTTCAGCGCTTGCTTCATTTGGGAAAGGCTCGACAGCTGTTTGTGACGGCCGCTCCTCTTCTGGCCCCGAGGCGTCTGCAGGAATGGACGCCAGCCTGGGCTTCGCTTTGCTCTTCAGGCCTCCGAGCACTGGAGGCACCTCGTCTGTGACAGCAGGAACCTAGCAAACTTGTCCATTGTCTTCAGGTCTTCTTTTATAGTGTTTTTTTTTTTCATATAGGACTCATCTGCAGCTCTTATTAGTTTATTCCTGGGTATTTTATAGTCTTTTCTTGACGTAAAAATTGGGATCTTTTTTTCCTGTTATATTTTCTAATTGGTTATTGTCAGTGTGTAGGAAAACTATTGATTTCTATGCATTAATCTTGTATCAGAACCCCTTGCTGACTTTCTAATTAATTCTAATAGTTTGCCAGTTGCAAGTCTGCTGGACAATCACATTTCCAGTGAATAATGGCAGTTTTCTCTCTCCTTTAGTGATTTTCCTTAGCAGCATATCATGGATGTCTTTCCATGTCAGGAGAGATCGGTCTAATTCTTTGAGACGACTCTGTAGTATTACATGCAGTCACTGTCACTCAAGTAATAACCTGATGCCTAGATATTGCAGGGTTGGTGGGTTGGCTTGGTTTTGTGTTTTGAGCTCTTCTCTGTAACAAACAATGCCTTAATGAAAATCTTTGTGCATTCATCTTTTTATACTTGTGCTAGCGTTTCTGTTGGACACAATGCCTCCAACGTATTTAAAATGTTTTCAGATAGCCCACGTGGGAAGAGCGTCATCTTCTGAAGCCTCCCTCTTTCTCCTACAGCAGTCCTTGCTGCTGCGGGCTGTGCTGGGGAAATGGGGCAGCCCCTCCCTTCGGCTCTGCCCCGTTGCCTGTTTCTCTGATTGGTTTTTCATCATTCCGGTCTTACTCACTGAAATCTTCTAGACATTTACTCAGAGTTGCTGGTGTGCTGGCGGCCGCCTTGCCCATTTCCAGCGTGGCCCTGGAATAGTCCCGGTGGCTTAGGTCACTGTCTTGAAATGGAACCCCCGCACCCTTGCACCTCAACACTCTTTTCCAGAATGACAGACACCAGGTGGAAAGAATAGTACTTTAAAAAAGCAGAAAACAAAAGGGTCTGCAAACCGTGGTTTGATCAGCTAGAAGATGCGTGCGTGCCGTGTTCCAGGAGCGGGAAGGAACACGGAAAGATTTTAAATGTGATACATCAGTGGCATTTCCTCTCTTGGTTCCTTATTGTTGATAAAATGTCGTTTGGGAAAGGCAAAACATGAAAAGATAAAACCAACACTGTAAGGGTACTTATTTTTCCAAGAGGCATATTTTCTTTTATATTAAACTTCTTTCCTACTTTGTCAGGATTGATGACAAACGTACACCCTTTTCACAGGGAAGAAACTGCCCTCTGTGATGAGGGAGCCTGAACCTGAAAACCCACCTGCTCAGATAAGAGGTAAATAGGTGTTTGGAGGCCTCCTCTCTGCTACCAAAGGCAGCCCGCCCGCCCCAGGGACCCGCCTGCACTTGGCCGGGCCACCCCCTGAGAATGTGTGCAAGGAGGTGGTGAGAAGGGGGGTTTCAGGGCATTTAAACAGCGTGTGCGCACACGTGTGTGTGTGTGTGTGTGTGAGAGAGAGAGAGAGAGAGAGAGAGAGAGAAAGACGGGCTAGGATCTCTCAACTAGAGAAAATGCAATACTCTGCACGAAGTTTTTCACTTTCCCTCTAAATCTATCCTTTTCTCTTCAGGAAAATGGGTAATTAATCCAGAAGAGCCAAATCTAAATATTTTATGTGAGCTGGAGGTAAGAAATGTTTATCAGTTCAGGAAGACCCTGTGCTCATAGTAAAAAAAAAAAAAAAAAAAAAAAAAAAAATCACTTGTTCAATCTTCAATTTTCTCTTTCTCTCTCTTTTTCAAATTTAGTTTGAGCAAGACTTTATAAGACTGTTCGAGCCTTCTCTGAGAACACTACCCAGCATCGGGCCTCCGTCCATTCTGGCATTCAAACGGGAGACTTCCAATTTAGACATTAAGTTCAAGGTGATTTTAATTCATATATTTTTTAACTTTTACTGTAATAAATGATGTGAAAAGCCACAGGATGATTTGTACAAAAGACAGTGAACATACTGAAAAAAGAAAAAAAAACAAGCAAAGAGCTCATTACTTGGAAGAGTGCTGAGGTGGCTGTGTGAGGCCCCTGGGGCTGCTGTAACGAGGCACCGCAGACTGAGAGCTTAAGATGACAGAAACCTGGTGTCTCGGGGTTCTGGAGGCTGGAAGCCCCAAATCAAGGTGTCAGCAAGCCCACCTGCAGGGCGCGTCCTCCCGCTCCTCCTGGCCTGGTCCTGGTCCTCGATCCTGGGCTTGCAGCTGCATCACTCCAGTCTCTGCCTCAGGTGTGCCAGCATTCTCTGTGCCTCTGCATCCAAATGTCCCTGTACTCCAAAGACACCAGCCATACGGGATTAGGGCCCACCCCAACTGACCTCATGGGAACGTGATTACGTCTGCAGAGACCCTGTTTCTAAAGAAGGCCACATTCACAAGCACCAGGGTTAGGACTTAAACATTTATTTTTGGGGGACCCAACTTACCCCATAACAGCGGCCATAAAGCCTGGAAGCCTAGGTGAACGTTTGCCGTGTCTGATCGGGTTAAGTTACCAATTAATGCCTGTGCCGGATGGGCAAGGGAAAGGTCACCTTAGGGCTTGCAGCAGGATGGCACATCCCTGCGGCCCAGAGTGGCGGGGGAATGCCTGGGGTGTGATGATTTCCACTCTTGGACAGCACGGCCGTGGGGGGTGCTGCCCACTCCCCTGGTCAGGACCCCCGGATTGCTTCCTCTAAAGGCGCAGCCTCTCCCCTGAAAATGAGACGCCGGCCGAGGGAGGAGGCGTGACACACGGTGTGCGGCGTGCTGAGCTGGTCGGCATTCATTGCCATTTTCTGCCGCACGTGGAACTCTGCAGTTCTAACGTGGGCCACCCCGTAAACACATCGTGTAATGTAATACAAGTCGACACTGACGGTTTATGTTCGCCCGGGGTTCTAAACTTTACGGCCACCTCATAGACTCTTCAGGCTGAAGGGCTTTCTTTATTCAAACACACCACCTTCCTTTTTCTGAACCACAAAGGCTTCTGTCCAGGGCCGTTTCTTGAGCTTTCTTCCCCTGACACCCAGAGATGGGCCTGAACATGGGGAAGGCCTTGTGGCCTTTCTTCCGGGGAATGGTCCCTGCACTGGCAGCAGGCAGGGCTGGGTCCTCCTGCACCGCATCTCGGGCAGATCCTTCGGGTCCCCTGAGATGAGGCCTCACACTAGAATAGTTCAGGGGCTGGCCAGCCCTCCTCTCCAGCCACACCCTCTTCAGGGACAGATTCCACCCCACTCAGGGTCTTTTGAAGCATCTCCACCTTGCTTCACACCCCGCCCCCCGCCCACCATCCACCAGGGAAGGGCTGAAGACACCATGGGCTGAGGAGTTCATTACTAAGACCCTCGTATGGAACAGGGGGGAGACAGGCTGGCGTTGCCGAGCCCGCTTTCTGCCGTGCCCCGTCGTTTGGTAGCCATCCTAGATCCCTCACCACCGTCTCTCCATGGCAAGGCTTTCCTCCCCAAGTGTCCTGCTTCCAGTGCTAGGCACTACTGACCGTCATGTGTTTCAAGGGCCTAAAGATGTTGCACGTTACTCTGGGGTGGTGAGTGCCTGGCTGCACTGGCCGCCTCAGTCGCTCTTTGTCCCCACAGTGGCCAATTTGCCAGTCCCAGAGGATGGGCTCCATGGCAAACAGGTGCCCTGGTAGCATTCATGACCTGCAAGTCATGTGCCATCTGGGTCTTTCCCTGGAGGCCTGTGCCGAGGCCTGGCCGCTCGCCAGCCCAGGGGCCTTTGCAGTCACAGCCACGCCTCCTGTCACAACGTGGTCCTAGCACATCAACCCCGCACGGAGTCGCCCAAGCCCCCAGCTCCCGGTCTCCCTCTTGTTTCTCCTGCTCTCCCCACACCCCACCTGAGTTGCCTTCACAGCAAGACAGGAGAACTCAGAGCCCCAACCTGGGCTTCCCCTTGAGAAAGGACTCCACCTTCCTTTAGAAGTTGGTCATTGTAAATGGTGGCCTACATAGAAACTTGAGACCTTTTCTTACCTGCCACTTCTTAGAGAGTTTATGTACTCAAACCCCTTAGACCATTTGCATAGTGTCTAGTGTGTGTGATCCTTTCTCTTGCATCTGGTTACACACTGTGCATCCCCCCATCCCACAAGGAACTCTAGGGTCAACAGTAAAGTCATTTCTGCAACTTTCTCCTTGCACTGAGGAGGCACCCCAAGGACTCACGCAGCTCCTGAAGGGCTCAGCTGTGTCCTGTGAACTGTACCCACAGAGACCCTCAAAACACCACCCCAGCCCCCTCGGGCCTCCCCAGCCCTTGGATAGCTGGGATATCTCATTCCTGGAGTCTACAGGTCTTGCTGGCGTGGTGCCTTTCCACAGAGGCTCTCAGCCCCCCAAAATTCCCCACCAGCTATTGGGGAGCCCCCTGGGGGTCTGAAGGAGTTCTCAAGCAGGTTTGCCCAACCCCCACCCCCAGCCCCCGCCGTCCTGCTGGACGCTTGCTGGCCCTGCCAGAGCCCGGCTCCTGCCGCTCAGAGGCTCTGGGCCTCCTTGCGGGCACGCCTTCACTGTCTGCCCCTCTCTGAAGGAAGAAGACGAAGAGCTGTCGCCCAAGTGTGAATTCTGTGGGAGCGATCTAAGAACCTTTCTTTCCAATGTGGACGTCTCCGCCGACTACAGTGGCTCTGAGTGGACAGAACATGTAAGTTCCTGAGCAGGCTTACTGAGGAAAGAGTGTCATTTTTAACCGCTGCTTTTAAACATAGCCAGTATTTCTCCCTGCATCTTTCCCATGCGTTGCCATTCTGAAAAGAGTTGTGCTAGCCGTGGGGGAAATGCAGATCACAACAACAGCGAGACACCACTTCGCACCCCCTGTCACAAAGACAAATGACGACAAGTGTCGGCAAGGACCTAGAGACCCTGGAACCCTCATCACTACTGAAGGAGAAGACAAAAAAGTGTGGGCGCTCTGGAAAACAGCCTGGCGGGTCCTCAAAAAGCTACCCCAGCAGTTCCCTCGCAGGTGTATGCCTAAGAGAATTGAAAACTATGTCCACACAAAAACTTGTACACAAACGTTCATAGCAGCCAAAAAGTGAAAACGACCCCAAATGTCCCTCAGCTGATGAACAGGTACATAAATGTGGTGTATCCACACAATGGGATATGATCCAGCCATAAAAAGAAATGAAATACTGACACATGCTACAACATAGAGGAACCTTGAAAACATTATGCTCAGTGCAAGAAGCCAGTCGCAAAGTGCCACATGTTGTAGGATCCTGCTTATAGGAACTGTCAGAATAGGCAAATCTATAGAGACAGAAAATAGGTTAGGCGCTGCCAGGGGCTGGGCAAGAGGGGGATAAGGAGCAACTGTTAATGGGTACAGGTTTCATGTTCTGAAATTGACTGTGGTGATGGTTGCATAACTCTGCGGATATGCTAAAAACCATTGAACTGTACACTTGAAATGGGAGAATCATATGGTATGTGAATTATGTCTCAATAAAGCTGTTACCAAAAAAATTATGATAGGTTGTTATCCAGACCCCGTTAGCCGCTTTTGGTTTTTTTTCTTCAGTTACCTTCACCTGGGACTGATGAGATGAAAAGAACCTCCCTGTTTTTCAGGCCTCCTGTTGCGATTACTTCCAAAACCTGCTGGACTACATCTATGAGGAAAAACAAAACATCCCAAGCTCTGAAGCCGAGTTGATCTGCATCAACCCTCATGCAGCCCATGGCAGTGAGACGGACAGACTCAAAGCAAAGGAGAAAGCCCTGCGGAGGTAACTGGCGCCTTCGGCCCTGAGACTCAGAGGGCCCCCTGCAGCAGAGAGCCTTTTGTGAAATGAGCCTTGTTTTCTCAAAATGTATCATTTTGAACATTTGTTCCCAGTGAAGAAATAAAAATTGGCCAAAGCCAACCTATTACAATTCCTGGTGGATGTTATGAGATTCGGAAACTCAGTGAATACACTGATTTAAAGTATAAATTTACCGGGGCCAGCCCAGTGGCGTAGTGGTTAGGTTTGCACTCTCTACTTCGGCGGCCCGGGGTCCGCAGGTTCGGATCCTGGGCACTGACCTACACATCGCTCATCAAACCATGCTGTGGCGGCATCCCATATGCAAAATAGAGGAAGACTGGCACAGATGTTAGCTCAGGGCCAATCTTCCTCACAAAAAAATAAATAAGTGAAGTGTAAATTTACCAATCCAAAATTCCCAGGGCAATTCAGAATTCCTAAATCAGAAAAATTTGTCCGCTAAACAGAGCAGCAACCCAGGCACACTTCTTCCATGACTGATTCACAGGTCCCAACAGATGCAAATAACAAGGGATGGCATTTAAATAGTTAAAATTTATAGTATGCTGTTTTAAGCTTCAAACACTTTTCAGATTTATGTATCCTACTTTTTAATTTTGTAGAAAACAGGAGCGACAAATGGCCAAACATCTTTCAATAATAGCAACTCAACAGCCGAATGTCCCTGAAGACGGTAAGTTCGTCAGCGCTGATGTGATAGATCGGTTGTACATCAGAAAGCTCCTATGTTTGACCAAGATCTCAAATTGGCATATTTTAAAAATAATATTTAAAATTTTCATTTCAGTCAATGCATCAGTCAAAGTGGCTCAGAAAATCCGGTGTTTCAGTAATCTGGCTTTTGAAGTTTTTAGTCTTCAGCTCATTATTGTTATTGATTGAAATAAACACCAACGTCTAGAGAGCACTTTCCAGATGGCTGCCAAGAGTTTTGAGTTCATTGTCTTGTCTCACTAAACACACATTCCGTTTTGTTTCCAAGCTGGAATGTGGAAAATCTGTCAAAAATGAATCAGATGCCTTTCTTCACCTATAGGTTCCATCGGCTGGCTGGCCAGTCTAGCTATGGTACTGGTACAACTGAGGGAGCATGGATTTTAGAATCAGAAGTTCCAGATTTCTACCCTTGGTTTTCTCCTTTATAGGTTGTCTGATTTGGGGTAAATTGCTTGCACTTCCTGAACACTGGGCTCCTCCTCTACCACTCAGAGCTACTGAAAAAATGCAGAGGGAAGATACATTTATACATATTTTTCTCAAACTAAATCCTAGTATCAAGTTCCTTGATATTCAACTGTTTCCTACTAAACATAAGGCCAGAAAACTCCACTTAATGAAAATCATCATTTTTCTTCTAACAAAGGAATGTTCTCATATTTTAACAAAAGAAGGCCTTCACTTTAAGGAAGATCCTCATTTTTCTCCCATTAAAAAAATGTCTGATGAATCAATGCGTTTGTAATAGGGTTTGAAATTTCATTTTAGAAGAGAGGTTTTGGAAAATTTAAAACATATATTTACTTTCCTGTGATTCTTTTCCCATTAGATCCAAAGCACTTAAAAACAATTTCTTATCAACTTTCCGCGGATATTCCAGAAAAAAAGCCAAGTGATGACAGACTATTTGATTTCCAACTAGACCAAAAAGACGTATCCATTGTTTGTTGTGATTCCAGGATAGCGTGTGGAAAGGTAAGGAGCTTGTCATTTTTTCAATTGCTACTCTTTAAAGATGAGTTTTACCTAAAATTATAAAAGCTGTCATAATGAGTATAACAGTTTTGCTACAGGACACATTTAACCATTTGTCAAAAAGAATGGGTACAGACTTGGCCTTTTAACTTCTACTGGACTTTCTAACAATGCTGTACATACGTTTTATGGGGGGCTATTTTGGTTAAAACCTTTTTACTTTACAATGGGATAATTGTACATTAAGGAACATTTGGGACTCTTGGAAAACTAAAAAGAAGGAGAGAAAATCACCAAAAGTCTAAAGCACTTCCCCAGAATTACTACTAATATTTCAATATTTTCTAGATCTGCACTACCCAATATGGTAGCAACTACTACACATGGCTATCTAAATATAAAATAATTAAAATTAAATAAAATTTAAAATGTAATTCTTTAGTTACACTCACCACATTTCAAGTGCTAAATAGCTGTGTGTGACTAATGGTCACCATCTTGCAGTACAGATATAGAACATTTTTATGGTCACTAAAAGTTCTGTCAGCACTGTTCTGGTCTTTTTTTATGCATGTGTTTTTGTTAACACACTTCTAGTTATATTATATATGTAATTTTTATCTTTCTTAACTTAATTATAAAAATATTTTCTATGATATTATATAGCTTACATTAACATCATTTTAATATCTATGTGCTTTTTCATTTGGTTTGTTTAACCGTTCCCCTTTTATTGGACATACAGGTTATTAACAATTTTTTTGTTAATACCAAATAATATTGCTTTGAGTATCTTTATGTATAAATTTATTTTTATATAAGTATAGCTTCTCAGAATAGATTCTTAGAAATTAACTTACTGAGACCAGGCTTGTTTCTCTTGGTGATACAGAATTTAAGGGGTGGCAGTGAACTGAGGTGCCTGATGAAATAAAATCCAAACCGTGTCTAGAGGAAGGTCACTCATCTAGCCCTCAGATTACTCCTACAAATTATCTTTCAAGTTCAATTCCAGCACATGGTGAAAAATAATCAAGAACACAAGGAAACTCAGACACAACTGAAAACCAAGAGGAATGATATCCAATAAGACCTGCAAAGACTTTGAAAATTGAAGTAATCTAACTATGTTTATGAAAATAAAAGATCAGCTTGAAGATATATGGAGGGAATAGAAAATTATAAAGTGATATAACAGGTGTTAAAAGAAAAAAAATGAACTTATAGAGGTGAAAAGAAAACAACTGAAATTAAAAACTTAGAAGATGAGAGTTAAATGCAAATTAGACCAACTAAAGAGAGAACTAATGACTTGGAAGAAATGTAAAAAAAAATTATCAAAATTCACCATGGGGGCAAAAAAAGGTTAGGAATATAGAAGAGAGTGTATGAAATGGGGAGTCTAAAATGTATTTACTCAAAACCCCAGAAGGAGAGAAGAAGGATAATCAGGCAGAGGCAATATCTGAAGAGATAATGGATAGTAATTTCCTAGAACAGATATGAGAGACCAATCCACAGATTGAAGAAGCCCACTGAATCCCAAGCAGGGTGAATTAAAAAGGAAAAAACCCTAAACATATCATAATCAAACTGCAGAACACCAAAGACAAAAAGAAAATCTCAAAAGCAGCAGAGAACGGAAGGTTCCATTTACACTTAAAGGAGAAGAATTAGACCATCCGATGACCTCCCAACAGCAACAATGGAAGCCAGGAGGTGGTGGAATGTCTTCCTTGTGCTGAAAGAAAATAGTCAATCTAGAAATCTACGCCCACTTAAAATATCTTTCAAGAAAATGTGCCCCAAAAAGACATTGTCTGGCAAAAACAAAGAGAGTTTATCAACAGTAGCCCCTCACTAAAGGAAATTTTAAAGACTGTGGTTTATGTAGTTGGACAGTCTGAGATTCTAGAAAGGTGAAGAGCAAAGAAAGTGGTATATGGTATATATGGAGTAAACTAAAAGTTGGCTGATAAAACAATAATAATTATAATAATAATGGCCCATGGGGTTTCAAAAAGCAGTCTAGAACAAAATTGCATGACAGAATAGTACAGAATGGGAAGGAGGCTAAATGCCATTGCTGTTTTCTAAAGTCCTTGGTTTGGAAAAAGGGCAAATACATAGCTTAACTTCAGACTTTGATAAATTAAGTTTGCTTGCTGAAACTTCTAGGGTAGCCAGAAAAATAACAGGAGCAGAGAATATAACTTCCAAGCTAGTAAAGATAGAGCAAAAAATAGAACAACATTTTAAATACCCCCCCCCAAAAGACAGGAAAGGATAAAGGAAAAGAAAAACATATAAGAGAGGACAAATGGAAAACATCAAGGAATGTCAGTAACTATATTAAGTGTAAACAGACTAAATACACCAGTTAATAAAGACTATTGGACAATTTTTTTTTAAAAGAAAAAATTCCGTGGCCGGCTCCGTGGCCGAGTGGTTAAGTTCGCGTGCTCCGCTGCGGCGGCCCAGGGTTCGGATCCTGGGCGCAGACATGGCACTGCTCATCAGGCCACGTTGAGGCGGCATCCCACATCCCACAACTAGAAGGACATGAAACTAGGATATACCACTGTGTACAGGGGGGGTCTGGGGAGATAAAGCAGAAAAAAAAAAAAAAAAGATTGGCAACAGTTGTTAGCCCAGGTGCCAATCCTTAAAAAGAAAAAAAAAGAAGAAGAAAAAATTCCAACCATATACTGTTTACAAGAGACATGTCTAAAATATAAGGATTCAAAAAGATTAAATGTAAATAAATAAAAATGATATATCCCGAAAATTCTAAAGAGCAGCACTGGAAAAAAAGAGGACCACTTTACAGAGATAAAGGTTAACCCACCAGGAAGATAGAACATTACAGAATTTTTCCATATTAACATAGCCTCAAAATATATAAAGCAAAATTTCACCAAAGTAAAAGGAAAATATTTAAAATCCATAATCATAATGGGATACTTTAGCCTACCTTTCTCAATAACTAGAAGGATTATTAGACCAAAAAGAAAGCAATAATACAATAGAATATTTGAACATCACATTGAACAAATTTGACCTAATAATGGTCCTGGAGCGGAAGATTAAATATTTTAAAGATGACGTTCTTCCCAAATTGATCTATAGATCCAATGCAATTGTAATTAAAATTAAGATTGTATATTTGTGTTTGTTGGGGGAAGGGAGGTCCTGACAAGTCGATTCTAAAATTTATGTGGAAATATAAAGAATGTAAATTGCCCAGATGCTCTCAAAGAAGACGACGGGGCGGAGGGGATCATGTCCTACCAGACATTAAGATCTTTTACAAACTGTAGTAATTAAGACAGTGTAAAGTTGAGGCGGGGATAAACAAAGAAATCCATGACACAGAATAGAGGCCAGACTCAGACTCATGCATACAGAAACAGCTGACTTATGACAGCAGTGGCGCTGCACAGTAATGGAGAAAGGGAAATCTTTTCAACACAGCGTGCTGGGATAATAGGGTATCTATATTTTTTTTTAATGAAATTGGAACCACTATCTCCTTGTATGTAAAAATCAGTTCCAAGTGGATTAAAGACCTAAACGTGAACTGCAAAACTACAAAGATTTCTTTGATCTAGGAGAATAGCTTTATTATCTCAGGTTAGGGAAAGATTTACTAACCAACAAAAAAAAAGCAGTATCGGGGCCAGCCCTGTGGCCGAGTGGTGAGGTTCCCGCTGTCCTCTTCGGCGGCCCAGGGTTTCACAGGTTCGGATCCTGGGCGCGGACATGGCACTACTCATCAGGCCACGCTGAGGCAGCATCCCACACACCACAACTAGAAGGACCCACAACTAAAAATATACAAATATGTACCAGGGAGCTTTGGGGAGAAAAAGGAAAAAGTAAAATCTTTAAAAAAAAAAAAAACAGTATCCATAAAGGATTTGATAAATTAAAATTAAAACTGTGAAAGACAAACCAAGAAAGGAGAAATATTTGCAGCACATATGACATGCAAAGGTCTTGTATCCTAAATGTATAAAGAATTTTTATAGATCAGCATAAAAAAAATTGTACCTAAGGGGCCAGCCTGGTGGCATAGCCGTCAAGTTTGTGTGATCTGCTGTGGCGGCCCAGAGTTTGCGGGTTTGGATCCTGGGTGTGCACCTAGCACCGCTCATCAAGCCATGCTGTGGCAGCGTCCCACATAGAACAGAGCAAGACTGGCACGGACGTTAGTTCAGCGACAATCTTCCTCAAGCAAAAAGAGGAGGATTGGCAACAGATGTTAGCTCAAGGCCAATCTTCCTCACACACACATACACACGCAAGAAAGTCTACCTAATAGAAAAATGGGCCAAAAAAACTCGGACACTTCTCAAAGGAGACAATTCAAATGGTCAATAAACACATGAAAAGATGCTCAACCTCATTAGTAACCTGGGAAAGAAAAAGTAAAACCACATGTAGAGATCAGTACGTACCTACCATATCGGCAAAAAAAAAAAAAAAAAAAATGTAAAGTCTGCTGGAGCTGAGCGTTGGAAAGGATCAGAGCAACAGTCACTGCTACGCCTCCAGTGGGATGTAAATTGGTACAACAGCTTGGAAATCATTTGGCATCATCTAGTAAAGTGGGAGACAGGCATCTCTTGGAATGCAGCAGTTCCACCTCTGGGTATAATATCGAGAGGAACTGGGTACCAGCATACGTGCATAAGAATGTTCACAGTATCATTTTTTATAATAGCCCCTAACTGGAAAGCACCCAAATATCCATTCACAATAGAATGGTTAAAGGAATAGTGATAAATTCCTACAATGGACTACTATAAGCAAATGAAAGTTGTTGGACTACAACCACGCACTGGGACGTGTGTGGATCTTACAAATACAAATAGGGTATTTCCATTCTCCTGGGGCTGGTTTTTATCTTCTTTTGTTTTTATAATAATATGTGTATAAACTAAAAATAAATAAATTTTTTAAAAAACCCTTCAAACAGACATGTAATGTCAGATTTCTTCTGGAAAGTTTTTATCAAGTTATCTGCAGGGGTTAGCGACCATCATTAACGATTCCTAAGGATTGTTCCCTGTCGCTGAAGCAAGGCCCCAGATTTAAATTAGGAGCTGGTTTGTCTCACTGTCTAGCAAGCAAAGGATGTGTGTTGTCCTTAGTGTGTTGCATCCAAAATAGTTAGTGTCCTTTTATGTTCTGTGGTGTGTAGATCGTGAGGAATGAGCTTTTAGAGAAGAATTACAAACATGGGAGCAAGTTTCTGACTTCGTTTCCAGATGGGACAACGCAGATATTGTATCCTTTCTTTCAACAAGTTATTCCTGTCAGGGTTATTTCTTCACAAAAAGATAAAGGAAAAATACATAGGAAAACATAAAGAAAAAATAGATATTACCTGCAAACCCTACCACCCAGAGAAAAGCTGTTAACACCTTTCATGTATCTTTCCTTCCTTTTTTTCTATGAGCAAGTATATATATATATATAACTTTTTAAAAATCAATTCTTCAACTAGTTATTCATATTTTTTAACTTTCCCACTTTACATGATAACGTTATACAATAAATATATATATTATATATGTATATATATTGTATGTATCTTGTATATAACATGCAATAAGTATAGAGATATTTGCGGATGGAATTATTTTCTTAATTTCATTTTCAGAATGTTCGCTGCTAGTGTATAGAAATACAATTTATTTTCATATATTGACCTTATCGCCTACGACTCTTCTGAGCTCTTTTGTTAGTTCTAGAATGTTGTTTTGTGGCCTCCTTGGGATTTTCTATGTACAAGAGCTTGTCATCTGCAAAAAGAGAGAGTTTTACTTGTTCCCTTTCCAGTCTGGATGACTTTCATTTCTTTTTCTTTCACAAAATTTCCCTGCCTAGACCCTCCAGTGCAATGTTGCAGAGAAGTGGGGAGAGTGGACGTTTTGTTTCGTTCCTCATCTTCTTCGAGGGGAAACCTTCAGTCTCTCCTCGTTAAGAATGATGTCAGCTGTGGGTTTTTCCCAGACACTTTATCAGGCTGAGAGTGTTCCTTCTATTGCTAGTTCTTTGAGTCATTTATCATGAAAAAGTATTGGATCTTGTCAAGTGCTTTTTCTGTGTCTGTTGAGATGATCAGGTGTTTTGCTCTTTATTCTATCAATATTATTATTTATTTTTTTTAGGAAGATTAGCCCTGAGCTAACATCCACCACCAATCCCCCTCTTTTTGCTGAGGAACACTGGTCCTGAGCTAACATCTGTGCCCATCTTCCCTTACTTTATATGTGGAATGCAGCCACACATCATGGCTTGACAAGCAGTGCATAGGTCCGCACCCAGGATCTGAACCGGCGAACCCCGGGCCACCAAAGCGGAACGTGCGACCTTAACCACTGCGCCACCAGGCTGGCCCCACAATATAATATATTTCATGAATTGATTTTCAGATGTTAAACTGACCTTGTATTTCTGGGATAAACTCCACTTTGCCATGGAACATAATCCTTTTTATATGTTGCTAGATTCCATTTGCTAGTATTTTGTTAAGGATTTTTGTGTCTCATGAATATATTTTGATCCACACAAAAAACATAAAATACTCTTATAATATCAGTACCTCCCGTTTTCAGAATACTTTATAGTTTCAGAGGACTCTCTCATAAATTAAATTTATTCCCAGAGTAGTCAAGGACCATTAGAACAACTCAAATGACCTTATCTGACCTCAGCTATCCATCTGGAAACCTGGCCATCATTCGAGTGCCCAACAAGACAAATGGTTTCACTTGTATAGTCCAAGAAGACATGCCCACTAACCCCGCGATCCTGGCAGTGCTGGATTCTTCTGGCAGAAGTTCCTGCTATCATCCCAATGGAAATGTCTGGTAGGCCTCAAGGTTTCTCCTGCTGCCATTTTGTTTTTCGGGTTTTGCGAAATTTTATTTTTCCTTTTATTTTTCTCCAACTTTATTGAGATATAATTGACATATGACATTGTGTAAGTTGAAGGTGTACAATGAGTTGATTTGATACACTTGTATATTGAAAATGATCACCACCATAGCTGTCGCTAACACCTGCATCATGTCACACCATTACCATCTCTTTTTTGTGTTGAGAACAGTTAAGGTCTACTCTCTTAGCAACTTTCAAGTACATAACGTAGATTATTAACCAAAATCACTATGCTGTACATTCGATCCCCAGAGCTTATTCATCTTATAACTGGAAGCTTTATTTTTCCTTTTAAGTGATAAAAATGGCTTTAAGAAGATTTATTTAAGTTAGTGGTTTTTAGATGTTCAACTCAGAGAAATTTGTGATTTATGCTATTCCATATGCTTCTCAGTGGGAAAATCTCAGGCAACCCTACAAAACAAAGCTCATCATATTCTTTCTGTAAACAGCAAGAAAATATAAACTATACAATTTCAATGTTAGAAAAAAGATCTTTCAATAAATTGCATGGTCCCCCTGGGAGTTTGGGGTCTGAGCCTGGGGTCTCTGTAGAGCCCGTGCCCTGAGCGTGTTATTCCGCCTTGTCTGTGGAAGCGATTTGCGGCGGCCACTGCTGCACTGCGTGGTTGTCGTTTGAGATGTACTCCTAACGGGTGAGCTTCCTGGAGCCACAACCAACAACAATGACAGACACACAAAATCCCTAGAGAGCTCAGGATCCTAAGCCCACTTTGATCTACCCACCCCTACCCTCTGTGACATTGTATTATTTCACTTAGCCTGCGAAAGGGCGATTTGGGTTCTAACTTCAAATACAATGTAAACTTTTGGGGCTTTTCAGAAAGAGATATTCACTCCCTTTAAATTATTTACAGGTAGAACAATCTTATCTGGAGAAACTCTGGCAATAACCGACAAAGTGTAGACACTCTGCCAGTACTGGAGAGAGTTAGCACATAGGGAGCTATCTGTGTTTTTTAGACCAAAGCAGTAGTCAAATCTTTACCCCCATGGATATTGGAGAATTTCTCCTAATGCCTCAGGGTTCAATGGCAATTGTGTATTACATTTGATGGGGCACTACATTAATTGTCACCAGATGCTCATCGGCTTCTAGAACTTTCCCTTTGCCAGTGAAGCCCCCTGACCTGCCAGCTGAACTCCTGGGCCCTCTGAGACGACTCCTTGATACGCTCATGGCCCCTTCTGGCTGCCTCTTGTCTAGCGAGCCCGTCTCCCCCCCTGGACTGAAGTTCCCTGAAGGCTCACCCTGAATCTTTGCCACTACATGGCATGTCTCTGTACGTGGTATACACTCAAAGAATGCTTATTAAATAAACCATTTATCTAAGTAATTTTAGCCAAATGTTATTGTCACCCATGTGTCAAGATAAAACTAACTTTCCCTCTCCCCATTTACGATAGGATAATCCCCTCAATTTCTCATTTGTCCTTGTGCTATTAGTTTACTGCCACTAACACTGGGAAATAGAGGTCAGTCATCTTACTTTGGGGGTCTCATGGCCCATGCATCCAGCTTTAAAGAAACACTTCACTATCAAACTAAGGCAACTGTCTATGTACCTGGAACTGTTCCTATTCTCTGTCCTCAAGAAAGAGATGGAGATCCAAGCTGGAAAAGGATGAGAGAGCAGG
This sequence comes from Equus quagga, assembly GCF_021613505.1. Classification (NCBI taxonomy): domain Eukaryota; kingdom Metazoa; phylum Chordata; class Mammalia; order Perissodactyla; family Equidae; genus Equus; species Equus quagga. Next base: position 182,026,999 of record NC_060267.1, on the reverse strand, counting down.
AGAAGGAGATAACTGAGTGGAATGGCAGTCATTGCTGCCACTGGATCTCAGACCATGCACAGCTGAATGGTGTGCAACGTAGCAAAATGTGGCCTTGGCCATGCTCAGAGACTGAGCACGCCGGGTGGTCTAAGCTCCACCTTCTGCTCCGTCGCAGAGCTCTTCTCCACCCGTGACCTCAGAGCTGCCCCCGAGCCTCTCCTCACACACCCAGCCCTGACAAGAGGCCTCCTAGAAGGAGTCCTGGAGCCCGGTTGCTGGGTGCTGTTAGAAACCAGCCCTCTTATCCTGAGGCCAGGTCGGCCTCCCCCAGAATTTACACCTGCTGGTCATCGTTTTGACACGAGGCCAGTCCAAGCCCTGGTCTTCTCCCCTCTTTAGGGGATAGCCTGCTCTCCTGTGTTTCTTCTTGTCCACACTAAACCTCCCCGGCTTCCTCGGCATCCTTCTCAGCACATAATTTTCCGGACTCCTTTATTACCTGGTTCCATCCCTTGGACCCATGTTGGTTTATCAACAGGTCTTGAATTGCACCCAGTACCTCAAATTAGTAGAGAATTCAGTCACAGTGTTTTTACTCCTAAGACTTCCTGAGGTTTTCCACCATCCGCACGCTGTTGGCCAGCCTAAACAGTGAGTGGCGGGGCCAGTTTCAAGGTTGACTTGTACTGTTACTGTTGATGGTTTCCAATTTCGTTTCTGCCCAGGGTGTACATCAATATCTTGGGAGGTCAATATTCGGATCAAGCTGGCAACAGAGTGAGGGCTTGGAACTGGTCCAGTGCTGTCGCTTCCTCCCACTTCGTCTCATTTAAACCCGTCTTTCTGGCTCTGAACCACTATGTCGGCGTTCGCATCTTAGAACAAGACAAGGTTTCCATCACTTTTCTAGCGATGGGCCAACAGGCAAGAATCAGCGTCGGCACCAAAGTGAAGGTGGGTGCGTCTTGCCTTAAGCAACTTAAAGCATTTAGAATAATAAGAGTAACATAACTTCTGTTAGTGTTATTACCGGTCGATTATATTTGTGTGTAAGCTACCGTCCACAAAGAATTTTGGAGTCCAAGGAAAAAACAAACCCATAGTGCATTTCATATGTAGTTAAGGCAGCCCTATGAATTGTTTCTTCTTCCTCAGATATTCCTGTTAGTTCAGTCCTGGATCCGGGTCACATTCTCTGAGTGTTTACTCGGTGGCTGAGGAGTGCTGCTTTGGGGGTTTGGCTGTAGGATTTTGTATTGCGTTTGTTTTCTCCATGCCACAGTAGAAAGCCCTGGGTTCTAAGCATGTTGAAGACCAAGCATACGTCTAACCATGTTCAAGACCAAGCATACAGGGCCAGCCCGGTGGCGCAGTGGTTAAGTTTGCGCACTCTGCTTCGGCGGTGCAGGATTTGCAGGTTCAGATCCCAGGGACAGACATACACACAACTTATCAAGCCGTGCTGTGGTAGGCGTCCCACATATAAATAGAGGAAGATGGGCACAGATGTTAGCTCAGGGCTAATCTTCCTCAAAAAAAAGACCAAGCATAAGCCCCATCTTCTTGGAGACACTTCTTGGACCTCAGAGCCCTCGGCCCAGTTTCTCCGGGCTGTCTGTGTACTCCCCCCTCTCTGTGCTTGCTCAAGCCTGTGGCCTTCCTTGCCCTCATGGCTGCCTCCCCTACTGGAGGGTGAGCCCCTGCGGCCAGAGCCTCTGACTCCTCTGCCCGCCAGGACACGGCCCAGAGTGCACTCTGCGTGACGGCGGCCCTGCACGATGGTTAAGAGCACGGGCTTCAGCTCACAGAGAGGTAGCTCGGCCCCTCAGCCCTGCCACTCAGCTCAACGGTGAACTTGACTTCCCCCGTCTATGAAATGGGGCTCAGGATGCCCACCATGGGGACTGCTGTGACGATTCAGTGAGAATGTACAGCACTTGGCATGGCGCTCGAGCCGACTGAGTACTCAGGAAAGGACGGCTCAGTGTGGACGCGGAGTCTGTCAACTAGACCTCAGCAGAGCTGAAATACAGAGAGATGTAGAGAGAGATAAACAGAGATCTGTGTGTACCCATAGAGCACACAGACAGCATATCTAGTGTGTGGCTTTGAACAAGCCCCTTCAACTCTGAGGACCTTCATTTCATCATCACTATTATCATTATTTATCTTCTCCCAAAAGCCCCCCAGTACATAGTTGTATCTTTTTTAGCTGTGGGTCCTTCTAGTTGGGGCATGTGGGATGCCGCCTCAGCGTGGCCTGATGAGCGGTGCCGTGTCCACGCCCAGGATCCGAACGATCGAAAACCTGGGCCACGGAAGTGGAGTGCACGAACTTAACCACTCGGCCATGGGGCCGGCTCCACATCAATTATTAAAGAAAGAGACCGCTCCAAAGTTGAAGGTGTCTTCACCTTCTAAAAAGTCTATACTTTCAGTAAGAGGAAATCTGACCTCCATATGCAGCATGGGCAGGAATGTCTCATAAACGCCAAACAAAAGGGAGACTGCGGGTTTGGCCACGGGCGTGAGAGTCCGCCATGTGCCCCGCTCTGGTTGAGCTGCTTTCCGCCAGTCCGGCCACTGCAGTCAGCTGGTTAGGCTCCAGACAAGCTTCTTTGTCAGTTAGAAATATGCAAGATAGCCTCCTTTGGATACATTACACTCCCGATAAATGCATTCTTACCAAAAATGCAAAAAATGCTCTCTCCACCCTTCCCTCCTTAGAAATGAATTCTAATCAGAAAAAGAGCATTTTGATGCAAAAGAAAGAATTTGTTAAGTTTTTACCTTTCTCATTGTCCTTGTCCTCATGATCACCCTTTGAGTTTTTTAAAACTAAAAAGTGACATGTGATCACATTGTCATATTTGAAGATTCAAATCATATAGAAAAATAAAGAGTAAAACAATGAGATTCCACCTTCAATTCTGCCCCCTCTCCAAAGGAAATCACCACCCAAAATTTATTGTGTATTTCTCTTTTCTTTGTTTTCATAAATTATTCACATACATCTTTCTTTTTCTTTTTCTTTTTCTTTTTTTTGGTGAGGAAGATTGGCCCTGAGCTAACATCTGTTGCCAGTCTTCCTCTTTTTGCTTGAGAAAGATTGTCACTGAGCTAACATCCATGCCAGGCCTCCTCTATTTTGTATGTGGGATGCCACCACAGTGGAGTGCACGAACTTAACCACTGTGCAACCTGGCCAGCCCCCACATACATCTTTGTCAATAAAAATTGGATTATACTGTATTAATTGTACTGTTAGTAGGGTTCTATTTGATTTTGTTTTCTACTTAACAAGTACTAAAGGTTTTTCCATTTATACATTTCCAAGCATATTTGTCCACTTTTTTTTTTTTTTTTTTGCTTAGGAAGATTAGCCCTGAGCTAACATCTGTGCCAGTCTTCCTCCACCTTACATGTGGGTCACCGCCACATCATGGCTGATGAGTGCTGTAGGTCTGCCCCCAGGATCCAAACCCGCAAACCTGGGCCACCAAAGCGGAGTACACTGAACTTAACCACTATGCCATGGGGCCAGCCCCTGTCTACTTTATTTTTAATTGCTACCCAGTATTTCCAATGTCCCATAGCTAATTCATGCTGAATCCAGTGGCCTCTCGGCAGTCCTGGACCAGCTGCTCACTGCCTCCTCCTGGCAGCGTTGCTTCTGTGCTCCCAGGACACTGCTCTCCCCCAATTTTCCTTGCACCTCGGGGCTGTTCCTTCTCGTTTTTCTCTGCAGGTTCCCTTCACTTCCCCTCTCCTCCCCGTGGAGGGGCCCAGGCTTCCTTGGGCTCCTCTTGTCTGTCTACACTCACTTCCAGGTGACCTCCCCGAGCCTCTGGTTCTTAAGCACTGTCCACATGCTGGTCACCTTTGTCTGCTCTCCCGGTGGGTCCTCCATGTACTCGACTTGTAAACCTCGGGTCCAACCCCACATCTCCATCTGGGTGTCTAAGAGGGCTTTAAAAACTTAACAGAGCAAAATCAGATCTGCGAGCTGGCACCACCCTCAGTCTTCTCCATCCCAGAGAACAGCAGCTGCCTCCTTTCAGGTGCTCAGGCCCACAGCTTTGGAGTGGTCATCCTCCCGTCTATCACGACCCCACATCTATTATCTGCAGTGCTGCCAACTCTGCCTCCAGTGTATCGCCAGACTCTGACACTCCTCACATCCTCCAAGCCTGTCAGCCTTGTCTGCCTCCTGTGCCTGCTCCCTCGCTCGTTTACACGAGCCTCCTAATGACTCTCCCTGCTTCTGCTCTTCCCTACGTCTATTCCAACACAATAGTTGGAGTGATACTTGAAAACATAAGTCTGGTCAAAACCACCCAGTGACTTCCAGTCTTACTCAGCGTAGAAGCCACGGTCCCATCCTGTGAAAACGGCAGCTCCATCCCCCCTCGGCCCTGGCCCTCGAGGGCCTTTGGCCTATGCCACAGGTTTTGATATGTAGAGTTCTGGTTTCCTCTCACCTCTAAACAGGTTATGATTTCTATTTTGATTTCTTCTACTCAGTAGTTACTGAATTTTCAAATAGGTAAAAAATGTACTATCCTTTTCTTGTTAATTTCTAAATGGTCATGGAGTACAGCTTGCATTTTTTCCTTGCTGCTTAAAATGTATTGATAGTTTCTTTGTGGTTGATTATATAATTTTTATGACTGTTCTGTGTATATTTGACCCCCCCAAAAGTATATTATTGTCTATGGTTAATTGTTCTGTTCACACTTCTCTCTATATCCTTTTTATAGTGGTGGTTTATTCCTGAGAAATGTGTGAATGTTGCCCAATAAGATTGTGGATTTGTCTGTTTTTCCTACTGTTTCTATCGGTTTTGCTTTCTGTGTCTCGAAGCTCTGTGGTTAGGAAGCTAAAGAGGTCAGCGGTCTCCCTGTGAGCGGCTCCTTCCACGCCCGTGCCGGCTCCATCTCCTGCCTCCCTGACTGGCTCTTCAGCTGTGCCCATGATGTGACTCAGTGTATCACTGAGGGTTTTGGGTTTTGACAAAAAAATTAACATTATCAATTATGCATTATTCCAAATTTCTTTATTAATGGTCTTTGCTATTCCACCTGCTGTTAAATTGCTGCACCTGCTTTCTTGTAAAAGTTAGTATTTGCTAGGTACATTTTTTTATCCTTTCATTTTCAACCTTTTTACGTAATTTTGAGTTAGATGTGTCTCTTGCAAACAGCCTACCACTGGGTTCTGTTGCTTTCCTCAACCTCACAGATTCAATCTTTTAATACGTTATATTTTAATGGTTACTGTCAAACTGGTAACATATCTTTTTCGCTATATGCATAGAATTAACTTCCAAGTCTTCTAGTTATTTCTTTCCCTCGACAACAATAATTCTTTCAAATCCCTCAGAGAATGTTAACTATATTTTCTCAAGTCTTCCTCTGGCTGCCCATTCTGTTTCTGTGAGTGTTAGTGTCTCTGAGAGAGAACTCCAGGGCCTTTCTTCCAGGGCCTCAAATTCCCCCGGATATTTGGCGATTCTTGGCTGTGTGTTCACTTTTGTACTGAGAATCCCCGTTTTCCCGTGTGTTCTGCTCACTGACGTTGGTCTCGGATAACTGTGGAGAAGTGGCTGTGCTGGTGAGGGGAGGTGGCCAGCCCAGGGCCAGGCTTCCAGCCAGCCTGTGGGCAGCGGGCTCACAGAGGGCGGCCAGGGGCCCTCCCACCGGGTCCTGCTAATACTCACCTCGGTGCCCTGCTGCTTCTCATTGCCCTTGACTGTGAGCTCAGAATGGGTGTGTTTGGGGTTTAGTGGTTTCATTTGGTCATTTCTCTACACGGATATAGCAGTCCCATCTGCTTTCTGATTTTTAGGAGTTCCTTAAGATTGTTCCTGCGGATAAAAATCTTTCCTATTTCCTAGAACCATATTGATTTACTCTCCAAACAAGTTTTCTGTCATTTTTATGGGATTTGGGATTGCAGGGAGGTTAAAAATGAGATCCATTCTTCGTTATCCATCCATCTCATATTCCTCCCCCCTTCCTCCCTCCCGATGGGAGGAGGGATGAAAGTGCAGAAGGATGCCGTGAGTTGCAGCTAGGTGGTCCCTCTGCTTGCGCAAGTAGTTCAGCTTGCCTTCCACCGGCCCACTGAGGCTAAGCGCCCCTCCGAGGCTGGTCCGGAGGCCGGTCCTGAGGCCGCAGACTGGAAACACCTCAGGCAGGACTGGCCTGACAGATCTAGCCGCTTTCCTGCGGCTGCAAGGAGACATCAGCCTGAATCCCCAAAGGCTGCGAGGAAGCGGGGAGCAGAGGCCGAGGAAGGGCCATGGAGAGGTTCATGTGGAATGGCCTCCCGGAGGCGGGCACGTTTCAGGAGAAGGAAAGGAGCCGTAGGCATCCTGGGTCCTTCCCGAAAACCCAGCTCAGGTTCCCCTCTCTGAGGAAGGCTGCCCCCTCGGTGCCCTCCCAGCCTCCGGCCAGCACGCGCCACGCCTCCCCGACGGGCCTTTCCCAGGGCAGGGGCGGCGTTTGCAGCATCTTTGCGTGCCCTCAGGATGTGCGGGTTCAGTTACTTAAGGAAACTATACGCGTTTGAAAGTAGCCAAATTCTGTTCGGGCTGGGCTGCTCTGGTCTCTCGGGTCTCCTCAGCATTTCGGCTCGTTCCCCGTTCAGGTTAGAGTAACACCACTGCCCGTTTGTAGATAGATAGACTCGAGAGGGAACCTGCCCCGAATCCGGCCGCCACTCGCAGCTCCCGCCTCCCCGGGGCCGCGGGCACCGTTTCCTCTCCCGGACCCTGAGCTTCCTCTCTCTCTGTCTTTGCTGGAAAGCTCCAGAACCCGGAGGAGATCCCGGTGCTCCGGTACCTGAACCAGGACGACCTGCTCCTGCTGGCCAGTCTCATCAAGATCCGGCGCCTGTTCCATAAGCTGGAGGGCTGCGCGCTCTTCCCCTCCAGCCAGGCGTGGGACAGGCTGCAGCAGCCTGCCTACCTCTCTTGCCTTGCTGTGAGACTCCTCGCCCTCTGCCACAACTCCGGCATGAGGCAGGACACCATAACCACCATAGCAGCTATAATAAACGAGAAGATTTAGCCAAGCACCGCGGCGCTTCCGTTTTTTCTTTTTTTGAGAGGGGATGTGGGAGACTTCAAGAAAAGCGGATGGAACGACTAGGAAACATCAAGAAATATGCTGCTATAAACTTAAAGCACGTCCTGAGTTTGGTGGGAGAACTAAACCGCGCGCCCCCGGGACCCCGCGAGCGAGCACAGCGGCCGAGCGCCCAGGGCCCGCGCCCCCTCGGGACGGAGGCGGCCGGGGAGCCAGCGCGGGGGTGGCGGCCCGGGGGACCGCCGGCTGCCCGAATCCGGGGTGAAGGGAGAGAGGGGCCGTGGAGACGGGGGCTGCGGCCTCACAGCAGGGCGGGCGCGACGAGCGGCGCCGTCACCCACCCGTCCCGCCCCGCTGCCGTCCTGGAGGCGGCGGCCGGCGCCTCGCCGCGGAGGCACAGGGGGAGCCGCAGAGCCCTGTGGCCCACCGGGCCTATCCCCTTCCGAGGGAGGGGGGTGTCGCTGAGTCTGCAGACGGCCCAGGCCAGCATCTTCTGCTCGGGGATAAAGGCAGAGCAGAGGGTGGAGGCGGGACCTCAGAAGGTGCTTGCAGCGCCCGCCCGCTGCCGCTCTTGGTCCCCCGACGAGAGGAAGGCCTGCAGACTGAGGGGCCGTTCCCGACGGCGAATTCCAAGTCGGGCGCTAATGCGCAACAAGAGGGAATAAGCCGCCCCACCGTGCGCCACCCGCCTGGAGCGCTCACACCGCTTCCTCCCGCGGGGCCGCGAGGAGGGGCCGGGCGGGCGAGGAGGGGGCCGCGGGGGCGCGGGGCGGCTCCTGGGCGGGGGGCCTGGGTCCTGCTCTTCACCCACTCTCCACCCTGCTCGGTTTGGTTTTGGTGCCTTCAATTAGCTTGCTTTTTAGGAACCGTGTTAACGCTGAGGATTCAGTTTGGTTCCTTTTTCATTCCCACTCTTACTAATCTCCACTGCAATCTTTGTGAAAGAGAGGCTGCTGGGCTCATGTCTTGATCAACGCTAAATGTCTTTTTATTTTTGCCTTTGGCTCTTCCGCTTCACCAAGTGAACTAAGACATGGTATATTCACGTAGTGGAATTCCATACAGCCGTGAAGATGAACTGGAATACCTGAGTCAACACGAACCACCCTTAAAAACATTTTCACCTCGAATGAAAAAGTCAAGAGGGCAGAAGACAACGTTCAGTATCATTCTATCTATATCGAGTTTCAAAACAGGCAGGGCCATCCGCGTGTCACTTAGGCGGCCGTGGCCTCCGGGGCTGGGCCCCGCGCCAGGCATGGGGAGACGGCCAGGGGCTCCGACTGTTTCTCAAGCGAGGTGCTAAGTTCACGGGACTTCATTAATTGCTCTTCATCTATTTTAAATATCCAAACTTGTTCTTTTCTCCTTTTTTTAAAAGACGAGCCAGAAGCAGGCGAGCAAATATAGGAAAGACCCTTCACTTGGGGAGAAGCAAGGATTGAGTCCGCGCAGGCTTCCACTGAGTCCTCGGAAGTGAGCCGCCGAGGCTGCAAGTTAGAGCTTCCTTTTCTCCTAAGAGAACGAGCGCCGTTCCTTTCATGCAGACTGGATTCCTGTACTTTGGCCCGCCCCCCCTTACAGAAGTCCCCAGGGTCAGAGTCCAGGGTCAGCTTTCCGTGAACAATGTAGACGCTCTCTACCTGAGCTCGGGCAATTCGGGATTATCTGGAATGCACGCAGGTGGTTTTTCTCTAACACGACGCGCTGCATTTTCCTGTGTCCACACTCCCTGACTTCCTTCCCCAGGGCCGAAACCAGGCGGGGACACGCCCCGCTGCCACACGCTGCCAAGCTGGACCGCGCACTCCCTGCAGCCTGCAGCGCAGACGGAAAACCCCCCCAGTTCCAGCGCCACACAATCACCCGGTTACAGCGCAAGTCTCACGCAATCCTGCTAATGTGCAACAACACTCGGATTAAAGGATGGCTAGCTGGCTTCTCTGCTCTCACAACTCACCGGGGAGAGGGACCGAGAAGTGAGCCGGGGCTTCGGAGCACCCCCCCCGCCCCGCCCCCCACCGTTCTTCCCGCCACTCCTCACCCTGCGCTCTGCGGTGCTGAAGCGGAAATCATCAGACAACCCAGGGCCAGGTCCCAGCTCTCTGCCAACCAGCTGTGTGCCCTTGGGCTAGTTACTTAACCTCCCCCAGCCCCTGTTCTCTCAGCCGCAAACTGAGACAGACAGAATCCACTTCCTAGGGTTCCGGTGACTGCGGGAAACGGGTGCCCGCACCGCGGTGACCGCTGCAGAGACCCGGCAAAGACCAAGCAGAGATCCCAGCCTCTCAGCCACACAAACCAGGGAACAGACTCACCCTCCTGAGGATTAACAGAACTAGAAAGAGATTAGAGAGTCAGGTTAGATAGATTAAAGAATAGGAACTGAAAGCTGATGTCAGAATGGAATGCTTTAATTATTACTATAAAATAAGCTATATTAATAAGTATTAACAATAAAGTAACTGTACCACACAAACATGTTTGTTTCTCCTTCACTGACAGATTACAGATAGAAAGTGCTGTACAAAACACATCCGCAATTTCCATAAGCACATATTTAAGTTCTGTAGCGCTATTTATCAATCCTAAAACAAATGAAGTTGTAAAGTATGAATCAATTTCCGCTTTATTAAACTACAGAGACAAGGTTTAAAATAAATTACATTCTAGCGAGCGGCGCTTGGCCTTCCAGACGCCAACAAAGCAGTCGTTCTAGACCACTCATCTTTGAACTTCTCCCTTCTCAAGCCCGGAAAGGAAATGAACGCATGCTCTCCCGCGCACACTTTTCCATCGACACCTATAATGACTCGTCGTAAGTTTAAGCAGATGCAAAGAAAGTGATTTCCAATGTACTGTAAATCTTGACATTTTGAAATAAACCACTACTTTCTGAAATGAATCCGATGGAATCTAAATGCCCGTCGTTACCCATTTCAATACTACGGAAACCAGCTCTTCAACAACATTCCTTTTTTTCTTTTTGAACTTACACTTTCATCCTACTTCCTCCAAAGAAGTTTATTGGACAGTGGCCTCTTTTTATGCTGACAGATCTATTCCTGACGAGCTGCTCATTCTTCTTGACTACAAAAGTATATATTTATTTCAAAACTTTGAACTTTACTGCCTATGACCTTAAGGCTCTAAGTATTCAAAAAACTTCTTTCGATTGTGTTAGCATTACAATTACTAGCAGCACAGACTTGATAAAAACATGACAAATTTTGATCAATTGAAAGTAAAATTTTAGTGGAAATTTATGACTCACGCTTTTAAAATCTAGTTGAAAGCAGAGAATCGCAAACCACTCAACAGTGATCCTCAAACCGGCAGCCGGCGATTCACCCGCAGGCCCCAACCGTCAGGACCCAGGACCTGGGCTGCCAGAGGAAGAGCTTTCCTCCCAACGACGGTATCTGTTTCATGACCAAGAACTACCTCCATTTTGCACCTCACGTAGGTGGGGAAATTGGACAAAGCATATGGGGTGTCACCTCTATCCTGGATAGTCAGCTAACGCTGATTCCCTGGAGAAGCCTTCACCCCTGGGGGTCCTCACACCCCCAGTTTGAAGATCACTGTTCTCTCCACTTTGGTATATATTTAAATTTCCATATAGTAAGTAAACATACATAGATACCTACATATATATTTTATATTTTTATATATACATACATATATTAATACACACACACACTGTCTCTCTCACACACACACACTCGGCCTGGTTCCACCACCAGATTCTAAACATAAATTGGTCTGGGATAGAGACGGGTTTCAGTTTTTTCAAGTTCCCCGGCTGATTCTAAAGTGCAGCCAAGGTTGATAACGACTGGATTAGGGCTAAAATGAGAGAAAAAAATATTCCCCTCAAGCAGCATAATCAGTACAGACTCCTGCTACACTGGGACCAGCACCGTGGGCAGCGTCCGCAGGGCACGCTCTTTTTCTGTTACCCTTTGTGCTGGAAGGAGAAACCCTCGCCTCTGCCACGAAGAGTCCGGGAGCGGAAGCAGGGTGGGAACTTGGGGCGAGGAAGCACCCTGCCTCACGCAGAGAGCAAACTGACAGCTGGAGACTCGAAGGAGACGTGCTTTTTTTGCTTTTTTTGTTTCATCAACTTTTTAAGAGAACCCACGCAACCACCATAAGTGTGGCATCGTTCCACTGTCTACTGCACTGCAGGGCCTTCTCTTCCTCTGTACACAACGTGTCTTGTTTTCCTCTGGCTGCTTTAAAGAGTTTTCTTTTCATTAATGGTGTTCAGCAGACAGAAAAACAATAGAAAAATATCAACAAAACCAAAAGTTGGTTCTTTGAAAAGATCAACAAAATGCACAAGGTTTTAGCTAGACTCACCAAGGAAAAAAAGAGAGGACTCAAATTACTTAATACAGGAATAAAAGAGGACACTTACCAACCTTACAGAGATTAAAAGAAAAAAGGATTACAAGGGAATACTATGAACAACTGTAGCTAACGAATTAGATGATTTAAATAAAAGGAACAAATTCCCAGGAACACACAAAATGCTGAAACTGACATAAAAAGAAATGGAAAATGTGACTTGGTCTATAATAAGTAAAGAGATCACATTAGTAACTTAAAAATTTCCACAGAGAAAAGCCCAGGCCCAGATGGCTTCACTGATGAATTTCACCAAACATTCAGAGAAGAATATCAATTCTTCACAAATTGTCCCAAAAAACAGAAGAGTATACACTTTCCAACCCAATCTATGAGGCCAGTATTACCCTGACACCAAATCAGACAAAGATAACACAAGAAAAGAAACCAAATATCTCTATTGCTTATAAATATAGAGGTAAAAATTCTCAACAAATGCTAGGAAACCAAATCTAGCAACATATAAAAAAGATTATACACCATGGCCAAGTGAAATTTATCCCAGGAATACAAGGTTGGTTTAACATCTGAAAATCAATTAATGTAATAGACAACAGGATAGGGTAAAGGGCGGGGAAATATGGTCATTTCAACAAATGCAGAAAAAGCAGGGAAATTTCTCAGCATGATGAAGGACATCTGTGAGAACTTCACAGCTAACGTCATACTTAATGGTAAACGACGGAACCCTTTCCCAAAATGAGGAACACGCAAGGACGTCTGTTCTAGCCACTTCATCACTGCGCTGGAGGTTCCGGTCAGGGCAAGAAAAAGAAGTAAGAGGCGTCCAGATCAGAAAGGCAAGAAGTAAAACGGCCTCTATTTGCTTTGGAAAGATCTTATACAGAAAACCCTAAGTAATCCACACAGATACACAAATATTAGACTAATAAAGAGTTCAGTAAAGTTATAGAATACAAGATTAACATACAAAAATAAATTGTATTTCTACACTCTAGCAATGAACATTCTGAAAACAAAATTAAGAAAACAGTGCCATATACGATACTATCAAAAAATAAAATACCTAAGTACAACTTTAAGAAAAGAAGACTTATACACTGAAAACTACAAAACGTTCAAAGAAATTAAAGTTCTAAATAAATGGAGTGACACCCATGTTCATGGATCAGAGGACCTGATATTGTTAAGATGGTAATTCTCTCCAAACTGCTGTACACATTTACCACAGTCTCTACCAAAATCCTGGCTTTTCTGCAGAAACTGACAAGTTGATCTTAAAGGTCATTTGCAAATGCAAGGGACCCCAAATAGCCCAAACAATCTTGAGAAGGAAGAATAAAGTTGGAGGACTCATAGATCGATCCCTATTTCAAAACGTACTGCAGAGCTACAGTGATCAAGACAGTGTCACGCTGGCGTACAGCTAGACACGTACAGATCAGCGGAACAGAACTGAGCATCCAGACATCGACTCTTCCACGTGTGGGCAACTGATTTTTGACAAGGTGACAACACAATTCAATGAAACAATAGTCTTTTCAACAAATGGTGCTAGGACAACAGGATATCCATATGCAAAAACAAAGCTGGACTCCGTCTCATACCATATACAAAAATTAATGCAAAATAGATCAAAGACCCAACTGTAAGAACTAAACTATAAAACTCTCAGAAGAAAACAGAAGCATAAATCTTGATGACCTTCAATTAGGCAATGGCTTCTCAGCTATGACACCAGAGGCAAAAGTGACAAAACAAAAAAGAGAAATTGGACTTCATCAATATTAAAAACTTTTATGTGCTTCAAAGGACACCATTAAGAAAGGAAAAAGAACCCACAGAATGGGAGAAAATATTTGCAAATCATATTATCTGATAAAAGCCTAGTGTGCAGAATATATAAAGAACTCTTACAACTCAATAAGTAATAAGACAACCCAACTAAAAATGGGCGAAAGATCTAAATAGCTATTTCTCCAAGGAAGATATACAGATGGCCAATAAGCACATAAAAAGATGCTTAACATCATTAGCTATCAAAAAAAATGCAAATACCACTTCACAACAACTAGGGTAGCTAGAATGAAAAAAGTCAGATAAAATGACAGGTGTTGGTGAGGATGGAGAGAAGTTGGAACACTCATGCTGGTGGGAATGTAAAATGGTGCAGCCACTTTGGAAAAGAGTCTGGCAGTTCCCAAAATATTAAACATAAAGTTAGCATGACCCAGTAATTCCACTCCTAGGTATATATCCAAGAGAACTGAAAAACACATTTCCATACAAAAATCTGTACCCAAATATTTATAGCAGCATTCTTCTTTTTTTTTTTTAAGATTTTATTTTTTTCCTTTTTCTCCCCAAAGCTCCCTGGTACATAGTTGTATATTCTTCCTTGTGGGTCCTTCTAGTTGTGGCATGTGGGATGCTGCCTCAGCGTGGTCTGATGAGCAGTGCCATGTCCATGCCCAGGACTCCAACCAACGAAACACTGGGCTGCCTGCAGCAGAGCGCGCAAACTTAACCACTCGGCCACGGGGCCAGCCCCAGCAGCATTATTCTTAATAGTCAAAAGGCAACAACCCAAATGTCCATCAATTGATGAAATAAAATGTGGTATATCCAGACCAGGGAATGTGATTCAGCAATAAAAAGAAGTGCTGACACATGCTACGACATGGATGAACCTTGAAAATATTATACTAAGTGAAAGAAACTAGCCACAAAATACCACGTTATATGACTTCACTTACACGAATTGTCCAATAAGCAAATCTACAGAGACAGACGTAGGTCAGGGGTTACTTAGGGCTGGGGGCTGCAGAAATAGGGACATGACAGCTAAAGGGCATAGGCTTCCTTTTTGAAGTGATGAAAAATACTCTAAAATTGACCGTGGTGATTGGAGGGGTTTGTTTCAGGGAGGACAAAGCTGTTGTAAAGTTGAGTTGGATGAGAGTTGCACAAGCCTATGAACACTAAAAACATCAACTTGTACACTTTACGTGCGTGAATCGCATGGCATGTGAATTATATCATAATAAAACATTTTTCATCATTATTTTTCAACTATTTTCTTCTCCCTGCCCCCTCTGAGATTCTAGTTATTCAAAAATTATATTTCGTAATATTGTCCCACAGGTCACTGACGCTCTGTTCATTCATTTTTCAGTCTTTTTTTCTTTGTTTAGTTTTTGCTACACTTTCTAGTTCACTGATCTTTTCATCAGTGTCTAATCTTCTTTTAAACCTTTCCAGTGAATTATTCATATAAGATATTGTATTATTTCATTGCTAGAAGTTCCATTTGGTTCTTTTTTTATATCTCCAATTTCTCTCATCATGGTATTTGTCCTTTTCTTTAAATATTTGAGCATATGTATAAAAATTGTTTTAAAATCTTTGCTAATTCCATCATTTTAGTCATTTCTGGGTGGTTTCTATTTATTGGTTTTTCTCCTGGCTATGGTCACATTTTCCTGCTTCTTTCCAGGTGTAAGTTTTTACTGGATCAATACGGTAAGCACTACACTGTGGAGTGAATTTTGCTGTTTCCTTCAAAGGGTGTAAGACCGACTGTGAGGCAGATAGGTTCCTCGTGAATCATGCTGAGCCCTCAAGGCTGTTGTTAAGCCTGTAGGTGAGTTTACGGCAGTCTTTACTCTGGGCTGGTTCAGCCCTGTGCCAAGGGGTTGGCCTGTCCAGGGTCTCTGCTGAATGCCCTGAATGTGTGCCTCTCTACTCCGGCAGCTCAGGACACAAATGCTTCCCAGCCTTCGAGCTCTGGGAATCGTTCAGCTGACAAGTCCCCATTCTTGGTCCAGCGTGATGGAGTTTCAGCAGTATACTTGAGGAACTCCTGCAGAGACTTCTGGGGGTCTTCCTCTGCACTGGTCCCTCCTCTCTGGTCATCTGCCCTAACATTCTAGCCACCTCTTTGAACTCCAGCTGGCCTCTTCAACTTAGTAAGACGACTGTGCTCTGCATGGGATGCCCCTCTCTGCACCTTAGTCTGGAAAGTGCCTCATTATGGATGGAACTGTGTTCTCCCAAAATTCATATGCTGAAGCCCTAATCCTCAATGTGACTATATTTGGAGACAGGGCCTTTAGGGAGGTAACTGAAGTGAAAACAGGTCTGAAGGTGCGACCCTAATCCCAAAGGACTAGTATCCTTATAAGAAGAGGCACCAGAGATCGATCTCTCCCCATAGGGGCACAGAAGGTAGGTCATGTGACGACATGGAGAGGACGGCCAGCTACATGCCAGGAAGAGGCCTCGCCAGAAACCAACCCTGAGAGCACCTTGATTTTGGCCTTCCAGTCTCCAGAACACGAGAACATCAATTTCTGTTGTTTAAGGCCCCATCCGTGGTATTCTGTTAGGGCAGCCAGGCTGACTAACACAGCCTCCAAGGAGAATGCCTGGCCCACCGTATGCAGGTCCTTGCTATTTTCCTTTCTCTTGGGGACCAAGGTCCTGCACTGCCTGTTGTCCAATTTCTGAACGTAGTTGTTTCACATATTTTGTCTACTTCTAACTGTTTATTCAGAAGGTTGTTCGCCGGGTTTCAGTTACTCCATCATGGCCAGAAGCAGGAGTCCCTGTGCAGCATGTCTTTATCTTTTAACTAAATGATTTTCAGAAATTTCTGAGAAGAGGAAAAGCTGGAGTCACAACCCCATCCCAGGGACCCTTGAGAAACCTTCCGTCACTGCCCACTGCCTGGGGTGGGAGTGAGCGTCCTCTATTCTCAGGCAGCCCAGCACAGTCCTGGCAAGATTTCCGATGCCAGCAAGACAGCACTGCTAGGTTTTACTCACACTTGTAGTGACATGCCATTCTCATTGAGTCCAAGAGGGTAATCAGTTTAATTTCCATCATACAATTTTCCTTGTAATTAATAAGAAAAATTAATCCCCTAAGTGCTCAGCACCCTTCCTGAAATCAATTCACACAGGGCCTAGAGTGTTGTCCCTGGAGACTAAAGCCTCGGTCACATGCTGGACGGGGCCACAAAGGGCAAGGACGATTTCTCAGAAAAACAAGACAGAGCAATCACACCAAACAACTACGCACTTGAATTACAGTGAAACTCATGCTCTCAGGGCAAGAAGGCAGGCTCCTCAGCCAATGAGCAGAAAACAGTTACCAAGAGGACGCAGATGAGACTCAAAGGTTAAAAGTTAAATTGTAAACATGAGACTTTAGATTTAAGGAGGATAATTCTAAGGGAGTGTAAGTTTCAGATGACACTGAACCCTAAAGTAAAACTCCAGAACTCTGACCACAAAAGCTGACACTGATGTTTTGAAATCGAATAAATTCTGTATATACATCCAAAGTCAAAGATGTCTGAAGAGTGAGATGCTATGAGGATGCCAGAATGTCTGACCACCTCTTCTCCCTCCACTCCCACCCGTATATCCTTACTGCAGCCAGAACCACCTCGGAAAACCCAAATCCGGTGCTACTGCTCATCTGCCCCAAAGCTTTCCTTGGCTGTCATCTGGAGAATGCAGCCCAAGCCTTCCACTCTCAATGCCTCAACCACCTACCCACAATCACCCACATCACCCATCGCTCCTGCCTCCCAGATGCTCTATGGTCCAGCCCCTCCCCCTACAGGAATTCTCACAAAGACTCTGCCTGCACCCCGTCCCCCGCCCCCGTTTACTGAGCATCGTGTCTTCAGGTGCAGGCCACGGCCCCCACTCTCCTCCTGCAGCCCTCCTGGAGGCTTCTTTGCCAGGCCTTGGCCCATTCTGCTTTAACGTTTGTGTGGTTCTCTCTCCTGCTCCGCTCTAAGCTCCCTGAACGCAGGAATTGTTACATATCTTCCCGTGTGTTGCCCTCCAGCTTCCTAGCACAGCAACTCATGCTTTCAAGAAACTAAACGGAAACATTATTCTGAAGTTGGAAAATGCAAGAATAGGAGTGACTGTCAAGTTACGGACTTGCTTGGCCCTCGGTGCAGACTCCAAAGCTATTTCTCCCCTTCAATCAGCCTAAGGAAAGGCGGAAGCCCAGAGGATTACAACGCAGGCTATTTTAATTGTTGGAAGACATTTCTGGACTCTACTGATCTGGATGTTAATCAGCTCTTACCACCCAACTCATTAATACAGATGCCTCAGGGGGGAAAGAAAACCTCCTATGCCAAAGCCAGTCTTTCTTCCTTTTTTAAGTTATATTTCACAGCTGTTTCTGATCACAGCTTCACTTTTCCACACAAGTTCCAAGGAAACAGGAACTTCCCTAGAACAAACTGTGAAGCCTCTTTCTGTACCCGTTCCGTCCTCTGGGGCAGCACATTACCAGCGACAAGCCCTCAAGATCCTCCTCTGACTTTTTTCCCTAATCAAAGAAGGACTTAATAAGAGCCATTTCTTTGTTGGATTGTTACATTTGACAATCCCACAAAAATGTCCGCCACTTTTAATTTAGTCTTTTTTCAATATTGGAATGAAAAGCTTCCTCTTTAAAGGAATTTTAAACATTAATAGGAAAAAACCACTCAGGGAGGTAAAAGAGACGCTTTGAAACCACATCCAGCCTCCTTGATAGCAAATCCTTCAGGATCGGCCAGGAAAGAAGAGCCGCCCTCTGCCACCCCTGGGCCATCAGGCTGCGGCTCTGTTCCCCAGGGCCAGCTGGAGGCTGTGGTTACCAGGCTCCATTCCAGGACCCCGAGAGGCCACTCTGCCCGGGCATGGGTCCACTGACTGGTCTCTATCTCCCAGTCTTTTCTTCTCCTTTCCCAGCGCCCTCCTCAAGCTCTGCAAACCTAAACCGAGGGTTCTCAATAGCAACCCTATTAACATTTTCGACCAGATTCTTCTTTGACACGGGAAGCAGTCTTGGACATTGTAGGATATTTTGCAGCATCTCTGGCTCTACCCACTAGGTACCAAGAGCAACACACCATTCCCTACCAGTCACAACAATCAAAGATGTCTCATCTCTGGGGCCAGCATGGTGGCACAGCGGTTATGTACATACGTCTGCTTCGGCAGCCTGGGGTTCACCAGTTGGATCCCGGGTGTGGACATGGCACCGCTCATCAAACCTTGCTGTGACGGGCGTCCCATATATAAAAGAGAGGAAGATGGGCACAGATGTGAGCTCAGGGCCAGTCTTCCTCAGCAAAAAGAGGAGGATTGGTAGCAGATGTTAGCTCAGGGCTAGTCTTCCTCAAAAAAAAAAGGTCTCCTCACCAATGTCCTCCAGAGAGTAAAAGGCCCAGTTGAGAACCACTGTCTCAACTAACACATTCATCCTCCAGCCATGTGTCCACAGGCAACGCTCACAGGACCGCCACTTCAGCCTTCCTCAAGCCTTTGGGAACCTTCTGTCCTCAGCATGTTCGTCATTACTTTCCTCTGCACAGTATTTAATTAGTTTTTTGGTATTGTAACTCTTTATGTAACATTTTAAAACTCATAGCTATGCTTCTCCTATTATCTTTCCAGATGCATCTTCTAGATACAAATTTCCTGGAACATGTCCTCTTCAGTCACTAATAATTCTTAAGCATAGTGCTTTACTGCAGATTATCCACAAAGTCTAAGTTTAAAGGAAACGGCTGTAGCGTAGATTGCTTTGTTTCCTGAGATAGTGTGTGCACACGCCCCGACACCCCCCAAGAGGAATACGATGCAATGGAGGAGTTACACAACCTCAGGAGAAATGCAATTTTCTGAAATACGCATTTTGCCTGAAGATTTAGGAAGTTATTAAGAATAATAAAACGAAGTTATGTTAAAGCCCACATGAACAATTTGGAGTGAAATGAATTTTTTGCATGAATTTCAAAATAAGAGACACCAACAAAATTGCATTTTGCAATGGGTCACGTCAAGCATGGTCCCAGGCAGACTGATGCTTCAGCAGAAGTGATGGGAAGCCCCAGCTTAGTGGAATGGAGCATCTTCATTAAATTAAAACCACAAAACTTCAAGAGAACACAGGAGCCAAACTCCAGCTCAGAGGCAGGTGTGGTGTTTTTAAAGCCGTCTCATGGGTGAGGTAACTGCCTTGCCTGGGGACTTGTCACTGGGAGTCTCTGCTACACGCTCTGCAATTCAGGGTGAGAGGGGTCAGGAAACTGCAATTCCTAAACCCACTTTTGGGGGAGGGTCTTTCCAGGTGGGGAAATGGGCTGAGTCGACCTGCAGCTGGAACTTAGTTATGCCAGGACAAGACTTTGTCGTGTAACCTCGCCCTCTCCTCTGGGGTCTCCTGTACTCCCTTGCCTTTTTTTTCAGTTTAGTTGATTTGACAAATTCCAGTCCATCCTAGCTAACGTAAAAGTAAACCAACAGTTGTGCAGTGAACCCGAGCTTACATTTTCACGTTGGCTTTGCTACTGTCTCTTCTCTTCACACCAGAGCACCTGACAAAGCCCTCTTTGCTTTACCCTCTCCTCCTCCTAGACCTACCAAGGCGGCAGGATTGTTTTCTTGTTTCAGCATTGTCGCAAGCTATAGAATCAAGGGCAAGATAACCTCTTGTGGTCTTTTCTTTAGAGCACAGAGATAGATCGCAAATCTCTCACAACACCACATGTTCATGTATCTGTGTAACATGTTATACAATTTTACTGGCAGAACCACATTTATAAACAACCTACTGTTTAAATACATTATATATTTTAATACCTTAAAAATAGTGTCTCATCTCTAGATCTTACGGGCTATTAAAAGATAAAATCCAGCAGCAGTTTCTAATACACTTCAAAAAATGTTTAGGGGAAAATGTCATCAGCACACTTTCGTGCAAACAGACCTGCTCTTAGCAACTCGAGTAACAACAAACAAAGGAGCAATAATTGTTTTCTTCTCCAGTAAGAGTTGCTAATACACAAAGTAAATGACTAGAGCCAGGGCCCAAGGGAGTGTTGGTAGCAACCTGCGGTGCAGGTTCTAACACTTTTCTTTATTAACCAGGCCAAGTGACCCAATGTTGGCTCTATCCACTCCAGATGACTCCCAAATAGCTAAGCATTGATCTAAGCAGCTTGTAACCACAGAGCCACAAACTTAAACAATTATGATCCTGAATAGGAAGAAGGTTGGGTGGAGAGAGTAAAGTCAATAATTAGAGGAAAGGAAGGGTTAACACATGACAAAATTAGTAGAGTGGCTATCAAGGGTGAAACAGAATCCAGAGGAGTGTGACCGAAATTGTACAAGAGTACTTTTCTGGGACTTTATCCATGCTCTCACCCCCCCAGCCCCACGCAGTCTTCTCCCCACTATGGTGGAGGCACTGGAGAAACGGGGCCAACTTAGATGGAGAGTTCTGATAATCACATCTGAATCCCTGAGGCCAATTCTGCACCAGACTTCTCACTGACACACACCGATAAATCCTTCACTTTTGGCGGGACTGACTTGTTCAGATGGGTTTCTCTAGTGATTTAAAGAGTTCTATTATGGTTACTACAGAACAACTGAAACTATGCATTTTGTCTACTCAGAATTATAAGAATTTAGATAGATTTGTTTTACGTGAAAATCGCGATCAGCTGTCACTATAAAACATAAGCATAATGTAGGCCTGTTGCCTGCTTTATTCTGAGAAAATCTAGCAATTCAAATCAGTTATTTTATACTCAAAGATTCAACATTTCGTTTTAAAATATCCATCTAAAAATTTTTTAAATACTAACCAACAAAGAATAATGTGTTGCATTGATAAAATAGATTAACTGGGACAATTAAGTCCTCAATTTTTCTCCTCTCTCACCTCATTCTGTTTCTCTCCTCTTCCGAGTTCCCATTTTCCTGAATTCTTGTTCTTAGTAAGTCACTCTATAAACATGAAGCAAATGTGCAGAATTTCCGTCTGCTCCACGATCTACATTTTCTTCCAGGTTGAGTCGTAGTCTTTTGCTTTCTGCTCCGTGGTACAGCGCTTCTCAGATAGACCACAGATGGACAGCACCAGCGTTATCTGGAAGCTTGGCTGAAATGCAAATTACTGGGTCCCATCTTAGACCAACTGAACCAGAACCTCTAGGGATGGGACCCAGGAATTTGTCCCAATGACTCTCAGAACACGGAAGTTTTAAAACCAGGCTGTAGGACGGCTGCACGGCTGAGGTTGTTTCTTCACTCTGCTCAGGCTTAACACAGGCAACAGAAGGCACCCTGTAAGGCTTCAGGGAGGAGGGGTGCCTTAACGCTCTTCCCACCATAGCTGAAACTAGCTTAGATTTTTCTTCAAGATACAGTTCAGAGCTGGGTCTATTTCTATCCGCTTTTCTGAAGCCTAGGGAAAAGGAGCCAGGGACCATAAAGGGAAAGGCCTATCTGAACTCTGTTCTCTCCTCTGAGATTGTTAAATTGTCTACACCAGTCAAGAGGAAAAGCCTTCATTTTATTTCTCTCCAAATTCGGGGATGTTAGTATGACTTTCTCAGGAACTGTCAAGGTTGGGGGCAAAGATGGACAACGATGGGAACCACTCCTCTCTGCGCCCCCAGCAGAGAGTACATCACAGAGCTGGGGACAGTTAGGTGACACTGAAGCACACGCAGACATGAGGCTCAAGGAGTTAAGGGCCAAGAGGGAGATCTGAGTGCCAGTGAGGAGGGGCGACACGGGGTGTCAGCACTGGTTGGTTTAAGCATCTATTAGAAAGTAAATATATTATTTGATGACAACAATTTTACAACATAAAATTTCCTAAATACAGTTATCATATAAAGTGCTCTAGCACAGATTTAATTCCACAAAGGAGGGGTTCCTTTCACATCAGCTTAATAAAAGTTTATTTTAACAATGCTAGGGAGGTAAAGCCCCAAACTTTACAATTCCTCACATTTCTCTCAAAAGATTTAAAAAAAACCTTAGTATCAGATATCAAATCATGCTTAAAAATGGTGTAGGCTATTTTAAAAATCTGAATTATTTAAAATTATGACAATGATAAAATGCCAACCAATTGAGGTCCCAAACTAAAAACATTCAAAACAAGAAAGAATCATCATTTGGACTCTGTTATGTTTTCAGAGTAGTAAAGGGTGACCAACTCCTGTTGCCACAACGCTAAGTGCCGGAAGTAAACAATGCATTTATAATCTGAAAGCAAATTTATCTTGCACATCTTGATACTGACGTATAAAGCCATGTTTCGCCAACTTTTTTATTAACATAACAAATAATTTCTTCCACAATAGCAACTGCAATAAAACTCCAATAACATTAGCCAACTTGCTGTCATGTTCTATGGTCTTCTAAGTAATATAGCACACAGACATTTATAAACTACAGAGCCACATCAATTTGTAAGCAACGAATAAATTTTGAAATGTTAGGAATATAGTAAAACTACATTCTAAATAGTTTTGTTTTAACTTTCCCTTTTTCCTTAAATTTTCTTTTTTATATTCATGCTTCCCACTAATTTTTTCACTAGACTCAATTAAATCCTAGATTTAAATATGGCCAAAGAGAAATCAACAATATTGGGATGAGTGTCAACAAAACAGCTTTTATCAGAGTCTAAGCCACTTAAAGCTATTCTCCAAAAGAAAACTTATTCACCCCAGGCATACATGGAAAAAGCTAGCCTCGAGTTTCAGGTTCACCATGGCTGACCTGTCAGATATCAGGGAACGTCCAAGGCTCAAGGCTGGAAGGGCTAAATGCCAAAGGCTGTCACCAGTGGAACGTCCCTCAGCTGAAGAAAACACCTGACACACTGGGCAATGTGTTCAACTTGCAGAAGACAGGAGTCTGCGCTGGTACCAATCGCGTTAGCAAGGTTTAAGCCCTAGTCACAGATAACAAAGTGTTACCACGCTTGAATAAGAACCTCTAAGGAACTTCCAGCTTACACTGCACGGACTCTCGCCACTGCACGAACTCAGGGAACAGCTGCGGAGTCTTTAGGAGAAGGACAAGCCGGTGAATCAATTCTCTGCAGTGACTGATTAGACTGACTTCCTGTCAGCTGGAGATTATAGTATGTTCACAATCATGATCATTACGACATGCAGTCAACACATACACGGTGACACAGCAAGTACACAGTGGTGGACCCAGTGCTGAATTATCTCCTAACTTTCCCTCAAATCCCTTTACTGCCAGTAAAAAATCTACACCGACCACTTCTAGTCCTATATGGAAGCTGAAGTATGACTGTTGCTATATGACTGATTTTCTACATTGTGGTCCTATTTCTGCTAAAGTACTCTTATAGTCTTTATCAACTGAAATTGTTTTTTTTTAAACTATCTTTACAGAACTCTGAAAGATAGTAAATTCACTGAATAAAAATTTTTTCAATTTTCTTCCTCAAATATAATAAAATTGATATATGTTAGACAAGTTATCTCCATTCTCCTAATATTAATGTTGTAATGAGGTTCCACTGAACTTCCCTTAGTGAGGCAAGTTTCAATTATCCTAAAAATGGTAAATGATCTATTATTTGTGTGTGAATCTAAAGTGCGTCCCTTATCAAATTATTTATCTGCAGGTCAAAAACAAAAATTTAGGCAGACTGTTAAATATAATGTTAACAGGTACGCTGGGCAAATAACTCAAACTTTTTATTTAACTTCCATCTGCTTAGTTTTTTATTGAGTTAAGTATAAAGGCCAAGTTAATCAACTCATTAGACTGGTCAAGGCAAGACACTTGAACTACATAAGGATTTAAAAAGCGGGTGGTCTTTTAGTAATTCTCTAGTAATCACACACGCACACACACACATACACACAAACTGGTAGAGTACTCTGGATATAAGATTTCCCCCCATAATCTTGTATAATGCACTGTTCACAATCTGCAGTATTTTGAAAACTATATAAATTTGACATGACCAAATTAAAGATGTCTGATAAACTCTTATAAAGTATTTTGGGAACTTCAGGTGTAATCCCCAGATGATTGATTTTAAACTATAAAAAGGGAAAATTCATATAAAATCACAACAGATTTAACAGACATCTTTGAAAAGAAATCAAATTGTAACTCAATTTTCTACTTTTTAAAATATGACTAAGAAAAAAGGTATAAGTCGCAATGTCTACATTTTTTAAAAACTATTAACTGAGTGGATTTGGGGAAGACAAAGAAAAGCTATACAGTATTATTGCACTCCACGAATGTGCAGAATTCCAAAATGTGCCAGCACTGAAAAACTGTCTTGCATTGAGGTTTTCCAAGAGGTACAACGAGCCTGCCAAGAAAGCATCGGGTCTGTACTAACAGCTTGCTGTCTTCAGTACAGGCCTTCATACTGTCAGCCACGCTGCTCTTGCAAAAGTCCCTTAATGTCTGAAAGAGACACAGAAAAAAGAAAGTTTTATTTCAAAATCTACTCTTGTAAAATCAACTCATCGATCAGAACATCTCTGCTAAGCAGAAGTTAACTAACGCTCACTTCTCCAGGTTCACACATTTGCTTATAAATTTTCCATCTTGAGCTGTTAAAAAGACTTTGCACACTCTTAGGAACTAGTTACTTGATGGCAAGGAGAAGCTACGTATATAAACATCCTAGCACAATATACCAATTCTGGCCATTAAGAGTTCACAGCCAAAAAGTGATGTTACAGGCCCAGTTACTAAGCCTTGAAGATAAAATTATTAGCACAATCTCACTTCATTTTGGCAGGTCCAAACTCTCTTGATCAATTATAAATTTTAATGAACAAAACATCCATCTGTTAAATCTCAAGTTGGAAACTCAAGTGATAACATGTACTATCTAGAATCTTGCTGATTCGTGATGAGAACTGGTACCGATATGTAGTTACTATATTTTTAAACTACTTACAAAAGGGTTTTCAGTGCTGATAGGTGGGGCTATGATCCATGATGTGGGATTGGATCCATATGCACATTCAGCTTCATTTCATTGTCCAGAATTTGAACAAGCTGTTGCATGGATGGAAGGTGACCAGATTCCAGCTTAGACCACACTGGTACATCTATAAAAATAAGCGGTAGCACCCCCCCCAAAATTAAAGATGATTCTGTAAGATACTCATCCTACAAATATTTATTGTCTATGTACACAGCTGGGGACATAAAAGTGAGCCAAAGAATTAAGGTTCTTCCTTTTATGGAGTTTACATTATAGAAGGGGAAATACAAAAAGCACTACATAAATAGCTACAAAAGCACAATTGTGTACTAAGAATTAAAACTAGAAGATGCTGACATATGAGAGAGAAGAAAGGAGCCTTTGCACTTATTATTAAAAATGAGCGGTATTCTTAAAACTGAGAGGAGGTATTATCAGAAGTGAGAGAGGGCTGAAATACAGAGGAGAGTGGGTACAAGAGAGGCCGGAGAGGTGAGCAGGGACGAGAGGAGGGGTCAACAAACTGCAAAGGGCCTGAGAGCAAGCATTTTCAGCTCAGCAAGATACAGTCTGCCACAGCTACTCAACACTCACTGTAGCCTGAAAACAGCAGCAGGCGATACGTGAATGAATGGGCATGGGGTGTTCCAATAAAGCTTTATTTACAAAACAGGCAGCAGGGGATACGGTCCACAGGGCCATGATCTGATTCCCCAGGCTACATCATGCAGGCCTTTTGGCCAGGTTAAGTAGTCTGGTCACTATCTAGAGAACAAAGTAAAGTGACTCAATGAATCTGAGGCACTGTAGCAACACGATGAAATGCACATTAAAAAAAATCACTGTACTGTTTGGAGCAGGTGTCAAACAAATTTCTCTGTAAGAAACCAGATAGTAAATACTTTAGGCTTTATGGAGTAAGAGGTAAAATCAAGGATATTGTATAGGTACTTATAACTAGAGAGAAAATTTCCACAAATTTTTCGTTGATGAAACTGAAAACTTTAGGTATGAACACAGATATGTGAATTTCACATGACTTCCACATGTCACAAAAAAATCACTGTTAGCTCATGGGACTTACTTCTCAACCTCTGGTTTAGAGAATGTATTAGAGGTTGGTAACAAGATAATTGTGGCTTGGACTAGGGTGGTGGCAATGAAGATAAATATAAGTAGATTTTTTTTTTTTTTTGAGGAAGATTAGCCCTGAGCTAACATCTGCTACCAATCCTCCTCTTTTTGCTGAGGGAGACTGGCCCTGAGCTAACATCTGTGCCCATCTTCCTCTACTTTGTATGTGGGACGCCTACCACAGCATGGCTTGCTAAGCAGTGCCATGTCTGCACCCGGGATCTGAACCAGTGAACCCCGGGCCGCCGAAGTGGAACATGCGCACTTAACCACTGTGCCACCAGGCTGGCCCCTATAAGTAGATTTTTAAGAAATATAGAAGGTGGGGCTGGCCCCGTGGCCGAGTGGCTGCGTTCGCGCGCTCTGCTGCAGGCGGTCCAGTATTTCGTTGGTTCGAATCCTGGGCACGGACATGGCACTGCTCATCAAACCACGCTGAGGCAGCGTCCCACATGCCACAACTAGAAGGACCCACAACGAAGAATATACAACTATGTACGGGGGGCTTTGGGGAGAAAAAGGAAAAAATAAAATCTTAAAAAAAAAAAAGAAATATAGAAGGTACAATCGAGAAGGCTTGGTAACCCATTATATATGGAGAGTAAGGGAGAAAGTGATGTTATCCTAGGTTTCTGACATGGGCAACTGTGTAGAATGATACTTGTGCCATTAAATAAACGAGAAATGCCAGAGAAAGAGCAAATTGGAATATACAAGAATTGCAGGAAGCTGAGGGAATCAACAGTTTGGGAGTGGGTAATGCTTAAGATTCCTGGGTAGAGCCCGAGAAGAGAGGTCTAGAGCTCTCGAGAGCTCTATACTCAGAGGTCATCACACAAGCGTTATTCTAAAGCCACAGGAGTAGGTGAGGACCATATAAAGAGATAATTTAGCATATTATGAAACATAGAAAAGCCTGACGTTCATTATAAGTCTTTTAAAATTTATCGCAGAACGCAAACTATGCAGAACCCACCATTCAAGGTTATCTCAAATGCGCCTGTTGACATGCACTGGTTCTCAATCATGTTGCTCAGGAAGAAGACCATCATGCACGCATAGACCTACGGGAAAGTACAAGTAAGGACAACAGGCAAAGTCGCTGTGAAGTCAAACAACAGGACATCTTCAGACAGTAATCTGTACGTATGTAGTCTCATTGATTTGGTAATTGCTTAATCTACTTGAAAAGTTTCTACACAAATTATTACGGCTATTCCCTACGTTCAGATAATGTACCAGAACAAGAAAAATGCAACATTAATTCACAGCTCTATACACACTAAAGAACTTATATATGATATCCACAACATAGAGACAGAATTTCTAGAGATCTCATAATAGCCTTAGTAAGTTAAACAAAAGAATATCAGAATAAGAAGGGTATATTTCACTGTTTTTATAACATAATGTACAAATTCACAAGAGACTAGTCATACAATAATCAGCAACTCCAGGTATTCACTCCAACCTGTCCATGTTCCAAACAAATCATTTTAAGTCAAACTAAGAAAAAAAAGTAGGTTCAAAAGCACTGGCATATTAAACTACAGTCATTCACATTTTGAAGGTAAACCTATACCCTCCCAAGAGACTACAAGCTCCTTGCTGGACAGAAAGGTTTTAATTTAACAAAATCACCTGACTAAAAGTAGGGTGTAGTGAGGATGTTAATTCACAGCAAGCTGTTTCACACAAATCAGTCAAAATGCCCATAGCAGATGAGAAAGAGCTCCGCGCCCCCTTCCCCTGCCCCAGTCCCACTTGAGCTGGGAGGGCTCTGATTTCGTAGAGGTTACCCTAGCATTTGGGAATATACGTCTACTTTCATGGGCACAATGCACAAGGAAGTGTCATAAAAGCGACAGCTTTCAGGCATGTCAACAACAGTTCTATGTCTATGGAAGTAATATGCACTAAAGATAATTTGGAATTACCAGAATTAATGAATATAGATAGCCCAAAACATTATCAATAAGTTCTTAAATTCCAATTCTTAATCCTATGCAATCGGTATTTTGTTAGTGACAGGGTACAGACACACGGCACTGAGTGAGCACCTGAGGGTGTTTACGTTAAAAAGCCTCGCCTGCTACTGGAGGTCAGTGGTTCCCTAAGAAAAAGAACTACAGCTGCGTGGGAGCCAGCTGACAGCTCTCTCGGCCCAGCACCCAAGGACAAGACCACACAGGACTCCGAGAGGACGCTTCTCAGAAGGCAACCCAAGCAATCTCATCTCATTTTACCTCTCAAAAAAGAAATAAAAATTAGTCCTATTTCTCACAGTAGAAAGGTGGACCCTCCAGAAAAGATGATTTTAAGTAAAACAGAGGAAAGAGAGATCTAGAATGTTTGCTGCAGCAAGATCCTATAAAAGAAGAGACAGCACAAGATCCTCACATATATTTAAATTGATTGTTTCAGTTATTCGCTAAACAGATTCCCCATGAGCAGAAAAGTCAAAGGACAAATAATAAAAACAGAGTTTGGATAAGAACAAACCAGTGGAAATCCCATTTTTAATGTGACTAAACCCATTAATACTCACCTCAGTTGGTAGAAAACCCCTATATTATGTATTGCTGGATACGGTTTGGCCTAAGTTGTATAATCAAAGTCAGATATTAAATTATTTCATGCCCAGGTTCTACCACACACCTCCCTATCCTTCAAATAACCAAAAGGTAAGATTTAATCATTCTTAATACACAAATATGGAAACTAAGTCCAAGGCAGGTCAAGTGCCTTCCCAGTGATAAAAAGTGGTTGCAGTTGAAACAATACACGTAAACAGGTGAATTGGCAACAAGTACTTAAAAAAAAATCCACTGAAACATTTTCATTGACAAACTAAAAACTTCCAGCTGGCAAAGCTATTACGTTACATACCTTATTTTCCTGGCCCCACTGCCAGATGCTAGGAGCTTGCATGCCAAAGAAAGCAAAAGGGTCCTTGCCAACAATTATTAAGCCTATTAACACTAGTTTGAAGACTGACAGGAAAGATGCTATGTGTCTATCAAAAGAAAAGAAACAAATTCATCAGAAGCCACAATTTCTCATCTACTTCAAAATTTCCTAACTCAAGTGTATGTGTATGGACACTTTCTAGACACCAAATCCAAACATTACTAACTAGAACTAGCGTTTGAAAAAGATGGTAACTAAAGTTTATTGTGTGGTTTTAAAACAAAAACGCTTAATATCTTCTAAATCAATCAAAGATTAACTTATAAAATTATATAGCAATGGCCTTTAAAAATATTATTATTTGGGGGGGGGGGGCCGACCCAGTGGTATAGTGGTTGGGTTCACTCGTTCGGATCCCGGGCATAGACCTGCACACTGCTCGTCAGGCCATACTGTGGCAGTGTCCCATATACAAAATAGAGAAAGACTGGCAAAGATGTTAGCTCAAGGCCAATCTTCCTCACCAAAAGAAAAACAAAAAAATAAAATAAAAAAACTATTATTTTAACAGTACATAATTTTATACCATTGACTTTCTAGAACATTTGGGAGTTCTTGGTCTATTTCCACAATAAAAATTACATAAGAAAACACATCTTTAGAAGGATTGCCATCTCTGAAATGATCCTCCTCTTTTCCTTCTTACAGAAAAATTCTGTATTTGGATCAAATAAACTTGCTATTTATAAAACAGTGTTCTCTGAATATTATAATCAACTAAAGAAATCATAATAATCAAGGAAAGTTAACTGAACTAATTCACAAAATTTATTCAAAAAAGTAAAAAAAATTCACTTAAAAATTCCTTTTTAAGTTAGTGAAATTTACTTACCTATATATGGGCTGAGGGAGGTAATTCTCTCCTTCAATGCGGATGTCCGGGTACCGCTGGCTAATAACCCGCATGTACTCCTCAAACACCCGCCTGTACCCTCAGGAAACACTGCAGAAACATAAACGTGCTCACGGTAAGTCGTTTAGAACACGGCTAGACTCACGTTGCAGTTGCACAAAACCTAAAATACATTACCAAGATTCAAAGTGTTTCTCAAGAACAGTCACAAATTAAAAATGATTCATGCTGGATGACAGGGACATGGACGTTTTTCACAAATTCCACATAGTTAAGTTACTCCTGCCCAAGGAAATCCTTCCATGAGAACATTCAACTTGGGTTATTGCTGGACAGCAGGAAATACCCATTCATTTATGGCAGCACATTTTGAGCTCTCAAATCAAAATGCCTTTCTTTTTGAGTATCAATCACTGTATAGACACTGAAATGAAAATAACTCTTATTCATCTGTAATAGGGACTTTCAAAAGTGGGGCACAGGAAGTATAAAACCACCAGACATGGAACTGCTTGCTATCCCCACGCAGCCCTTAAGCTGGCCGAGCTGCCTCTCAATCACGACCAAAGAAACGTCACTCGCTCTTAGATTCACTCTGACTCCATAATTTGATTCTACTTTGCAAAGAAAAACCAAGACTGGGAAGATAATTTTTAGTAATATGACAGCAATCCGTATCATTACTCCAGAAATTCAGTTGACAGTCTCCAATCATCTCCACTAAAATCTCTGAACAACTAAACAGCGTGTGATAATACGCTGCCCAAGCAACAAAAGGGAAATATGCCACCAGAGCGCATTTATAGGGGAAAAAAGATGCATTGAAAACTTTAAGACATTGATGAAAGAAACTGAAGAAGACACAAATAAATGAAACAATATATCATGTTCATAGATCGGAAGAATTTATGTTGTTAACATGTTTATAATACCCAAAGCAACCTAAAGATTCAAGGCAAGCCCTACCAAAATTTCAATGGCATTTTTCACAGAAATAGAACAAACAACAGTGAAATTTGTATGGAGCCACAAAAGACCCGGAATAGGCAAAGCAATCTTGAGAAAGAACAAAGGTGGAGGCACCACACTTTCTCATTTCAAACTCTATTAATAAGCTATAGTAATCAAAACAGTACGGTACTGGCATAAAAACAGATACATAGATCAATGGGACCAAATGGAGAGCCCAGGAAAAAACCCACACATATATGGTCAAGTAATTGACAGTGAAGGAGACAAGAATACACAATGGGTAAAGGACAGTCTTTTCAACAAATGGTGTTGGGAAAACTGGATAGCCACAGGCAAAAGAATGAAACTAGCCCACTATCTTACACCATACACAAATACCAACTCAAAATGGGTTAGAGGGCTGAGACTAAGCCAGAGACTTTGTGATTGGGGATCCAGACCCTTTCCACTAGACCTCAACCCAACAGTTAAATGATGCAAGCGCCATCCTCCCTGTGTCCAGGAAGCAAGTTCCCTTTGCCAGCAATGCCACAATCCAGTACCCACATAGCTGGCCTCCTGCTGGCAGAGATCTCTGAGGTTCTTCCAGGAAGACAGCATAGACTTTCCTTCTGGGAGAACCAAGACTGCGGGCCCCAACAAATCCCTCATATTTGCTCTGGGAGTTTCAATCCCTCGCCAAGGGAAGCGCTGAGAGGCCTAGCTGGAGAGGTGCGTCTGTGCGCGGCAACACTCTGGATCAGACGCCTCCTGGTACCTGCTTCTCTGGCTACTATGCTCAGAAGCCTAACTCCATCCTCAGTTCTAGTCCCAACTCTTCAGCTGAGTCTCAGATCTCTGCATCAAACTCCAAACAGAGTCAGCCTACAATCTTGAAATCCAAAAAGGACACCGAAACTGTACCTTTCTTTAAGTTTCCAGTTACAAAACAAATAAGGCATGGGGATGTAACATACAGCATGGTGACTATGGCTAATAGCACTGTATTTCATATTTGAAAGAAGCCAGGAGAATGGACCTTGAAAGTTCTCATCACAAGAAAAAAGATTTGTAACTATGTATGGTGACGGATCTTAACTAGATTGAGTGTGGTGATCATTTTGCAAAATATACAAATATTGAATCATTACGTTGTACAACTGAAACTAATATAATGCTTGTCAATTATATTTCAATAAAAATTTTTAAAAAGGTACCTTTCTTATTTCTGAAAAATAAGCGGTTTATAAGACTGACACAACATACTTTTAGACAAATTTATAAATACATAAGTAAACTTTCCTCCCTATATTTGCCTCTAGTCTTGTGAAGAAAAAAGAACTAAGTTTTTCCTATATAATCATTTTCCCCAAAACAATTTCCTGTTTTGAAACAGCAGCCACTACTGCTGACAGACGTTTTGTGAAATAAAACATACCCAGTGTTCACCGAGGTGGGCAGAATGTTAAATTAAAGGCACATGTGGTAACAAGCCAGGAATCATTCCGCCTCTCCCAGCACACTCGGCTCTTTCAACTCAGTCCATTCCTTCCAGGTCAATGAGTGAACCTACAACGTCCAGCGGACCTCCAACACAGAAATATGCGAACATGCTGAAAATATGCTGCAGCAGCTGCCTGTCCTGCTGCTCCTGGACCAAAAGTCCTCAAGAAGTAAACTGAAACTCTGAGAAGAAATCTTAAATTGAAGTCCTAATCACTTTGCAAGTCTCTTTCTAGTGATACAAAAATATCTTACTATATGGAGCTAACTTCTGAAATTGCTCAGTTTAAAATATTTTTCACACAATACTTTTCTAAAAGAAAGAATTTGCATACGAATTAGAAGATAGAAAGGAAATTTAGAAAATACAGAAAAATCCCTTGTCCATGCTAACCATTTCAAATCAATTCTATGCTTTTTTAAGTCCATCTTGTTTTCACTCTCCTAATTCATGGTGCCAAGCATCCCACTTTTGCCTTTTCTACACTATATCCGCCTCCGATCGTATTTAAATGCCTCCGGATATCAACCTTGAGCCTATCACAAACCCCAGTCTCTCACATCTCCTTATCATAAGAAAACCGGGCAAAATCTCAGACATTCACTGTTATGAAATAACAATCTGTGATTTCTATTTTTAGCATCTCTTGAACTCACTTTCCCCTTTCCTTCACAGTCACCTCCCCTCCAACTGTCCTGTCACCCACACACAGGATCGGATCCTATTTACACAAGGAGATCTAACTCCTCGCCAGAACCGATGTTCCAGAAAAGCGAACCTGTGACAGGAAGGCTTGAGTTCTCTCTAAAAATGAAGAACTGGGATCTTAAGAAGTAACTATCTCCATGCAGGTGAACTTTTAACATTTCAGGAGACTGAAAACATTTAACTGTTGTGGGTAGAGGAGAGTGGTAATCTTTCAAAAGGACCGAGGCGAGAAGTCAACTTTCAGAGAAAGAAAAACGAAGTGCATTTTACTGAGAAAGCACAGATGTGAACCAGCGGAAGGGTGAAGGAAGTCTCCTCAGACTTCCCACTTTCCCTTCCAGCCGGTCTTGAGGCCCTGCTGTAGTCCTGCCTTTGGATTCTAATACCACGGCTGTAGCAATTTTTAAATGCATTTCCAAATGTGTTGTTTAAACAAATTCAGGTGGGTTTCCGCTACTTGCATTCCAAGAATTTCAACTAGTATTTCCCCCTCGCTGTACCGAGAAAATCAGGAAGATATTTTGTAAATACTATGCTTTCTGACTTTCCAAAGCACTGACCAGTCCAACAGCTCAGTGATGACTGAAAACCGCGTTTTTAGATGTAAACGTTATTTCTCCCTGCTCTGTTCAGTAGGCAAAGTAGTAACAGGCATTTGTCGGGCACTGCCCATTCTAAGAGCTGTGAGCGATGAAATCTGAACAAGGTACTCTATAAACCACACAAAAAACAAGACATTCAGGGAGTGAACAGACTAATCTGATAAATGTTTTCTTAAAAGACTGCAAACAACTTAATGTCCCAGAACTGTACACTTAAAAAATGGCTAAGGGCCGACCCTGTGGCTGAGCGGTTAAGTTTGCGCGTTCCGCTTCGGCAGTCGAGGGTTTCATGGGTTTGGATCCTGGGCATGGACACGGCACAGCTCGTGAGGCCATGCTGAGGTGGCGTCCCACATAGCACGACTAGAAAGACCCACAACTAAAAATACACAACTATGTACCGGGGGGATTTGAGGAGAAGAAGAAGAAAAAAAGATTGGCAATAGATGTTAGCTCAGGTGCCAATCTTTAAAAAAAATGGTTAAAATGGTAAATTTTATGTTATGTATATTTTACCAAAATAAAAAAGCAGCAGCCAAAAAAACCCTGCAAACAGGAAGTACTCATACACTTTGAAGATCAAAATGTGGGCTAGAACTTGCTCAGCTTTTGTAAAAGGTGTAAAAACGGCACTAAAGAGGTATCAGCTTGTCAGGTTTGGAACCGTGGTACGTGAAATCCAGCGGCCTGCTTCCAGGCCCTCACTCCGGGAGCACGACAGCGGCCACCACAGTAAAACACACACACACTCAAATGGCTTCTAAGGTTCCTGGCTTCTTTACTGAGTTTATTCCAAAGATCTGATAAACCTAAGGTTCAATTAACGATGTGTTTATTCTCTTCATTCTTTGTGTCTTATTCCTGAGGTCACTGGCTTCTGGTTTCCCTATACCTTTGGCATAACATTTCAGGACATCTTTTGCTGTAGACTATTCCATCAAGAATTTATAAGTTGCGTAAGTTCCTCAGCTCTTCCTGGGGAAAGAATTTTATCTTTTTACTCTGGAAAGCATTTTTTATTAACAGATTTATAAGGTATATAGCTACTCAATAAAGGTGGCTTGATAAAGGCATTCCAGAAATGGTGACTTACCCATAAATTTGGTGACATTCCATTGTGTAATTTCTTTGTCTCATCTTAAAATACTTCATATAAGACTTCGTGCTTTTATTCTTTTCAATATATTTTTAAAAACTGAGGTACAATCCACATGCCATAAAATTCACCCTCAGTGCATTTTTATAAACTGTTAGAGAGACTGATAAAAAATAAAACATAGTGTGTTCTATGCTAATTCCTTGGCCAAACTAGAGACGTGTCTCGGCTGTTCTGCTTATTGCTCTCCTGTCTGTCTTGTATTTTACTTGGTTGTACACTGATTTCATGTGATGTTATAATAAAATCAACAAAAAAGCCAGGAATCTTAGGGAAAAAAATCACCCCACAAGGTAAGCAGTGAGGGTGTGTCGGGGTGTCAGAGCAGCAGGAAGAGGCCTCGGGGAGCAGGATGAATTCGGGAAGTCTGGCCCCCAGCAGAGGCACGGAGCTCAGGCCAGGAGGGTTACTGATGCAGAGAACGTGCAAAACCGAAGTTTCACAGGTATCACACTCTATGCTTAACAGCCACCACACTGAAGCAGAGGCCGAGCAGGGAAAAACTCGCCAGAAAGGAAGAGTCTCAGGAGCTATCCATCTCTACTCCAGGTAGGAATTTAAAGGGGGGACAAGGAAGACAGGCTATCTCAGGGCCACACGCAGTGAACTGCAGCAGACTGTGCTCACTTTCTCAACAAACACTGACGACAGGGACTGTTCTAGGCTCTAGAGACAACAAGCAGCAGGCAAAACAGACAAACGTCTATGCTCTTCTGGAGCTGGCAACATTCTAACGAAGAAGAGAGTGAGCTGGTAACAGTCAAATGGAGAGGATACAGTTCAACAATTGATAATATCTGAAGCTATTTCTCTTGTCTTGCTTGAGAAACTGGGAAGAGAAACAGAAGGAA
This sequence comes from Equus quagga, assembly GCF_021613505.1. NCBI lineage: Eukaryota > Metazoa > Chordata > Mammalia > Perissodactyla > Equidae > Equus > Equus quagga. Next base: position 181,990,996 of record NC_060267.1, on the reverse strand, counting down.
AAATACCTGAGGGATTGTGGAAAAAAAGGTCACAAATCCAAAGAGCAGAAACAGCAAACAGAAGATTCAAAGTAAGAGCCCAGACCCAAAAATATGCTGCAAGAAGCAGAAGAAAAGGATGATCAGAGTTACGGAAGGACTGCCAAAAATCTCAAAACCAAAAAGCAAAATTAAAAACATATTTTGAGGCATTAAAGAAGAAAATTGATGAGTGGAAAACTGAATCAGTGATAGAATATGAATAATAAACAAAAATTACGGAAGATGTCAATAGTACATGAATAGACAGATTTTAGAGATACATCAGTTTCTTCCCCATAGACAATATCCTCTGAGAGCCCACAGAACATTTACAACAATCGACCCCCTACGTTAGCTCACAAAGAAAGCCCAGTAAGAACGGCAAATGTCACATTCTTTGATTACACTGCAATAAACTAGAAAATTTCAAAAACTCAACCTACTTTAAGACCTTTCAGCAGGAGTATTAACTAACTACAGTCAGGCATCGCTTAACAATGGGGACGTGTTCTGAGAAAAGTGTCATTAGGGACCTCATTGCTGTGTGAACATCACAGAGCTCATTTACACAACCCCAGATGGTAAGAGCCTACTACAAACCTTGGCTACGCGGTACTAATCTTACGGTAGCACCGTTGCATATGTGGTCCGTCACTGACCCAGACGTCATTATGTAGCACATGACTGTATGTCAAAATTTAAAATGGGATACCCTTTGACATAACCATAACATTTTATTTCTATGGATTTAGTTTATGGAAATAATTGGACACGTACTCAAGATATTTGAGGATATTCATCTAAGTAATTTTGTGAAAAAATTAGGACCAACCTAAATGTTAAATAAACATAAAGTTCACTGGTTAAATAAATTAAAGAATATCATCTTATGGAATTCTATGCCTGCTGATGCAGAACTATATTTACTGACATGAAAAGATAAGTGATGGAGGGGAAGCAAATTTCAAAAAAAGCATACAACTCTGAACTCACTGATACAAAGTTACATAATACAGTGTGTGTCTGTGCAGAGTTGGCCTGAAGGAGGTTCTTCAAAATGTTCATAGAGGGTTACAAGGATTTTTTACTTTCTTCTGCATGCATTTTTATTATTTTCACAATTAACATATTATTTTCATAGCTAGAAAGCTATCGTCATTTTTTTAAGTTGAAAGAGTAAAGCTTTTGAGGGTTTATTTACCAATGTTCTCATCACTAAAGATGTTACAAATAATAAATTATAATAATGAGCACTTGACAGACAGCAGCAGGTGACACTGTGCTGGGGGTTTTTAACTGATTATGTGACTCCAGCCTTGCTGTTTCCTGTCCCCTCTGGTCCTCCATGCTGCGTCAGGATTCACTTGCATACGTCCTTCCCTTAGCCTGTAAGCTCTTTCTAGAGTAAGTCCTGGTCAAGTTCCCCATAGCCTTCAAGATTTCAATTCCTCGGCAAATTAAATCTACAATGAGTATCACCTCACGCCTGTTAGAGTGGCCATGAAAAAGACAAGAGATAAGGAATGCTGGTAGGATGTGCAGAGAAGGGAATTCCTGTGCACTGCTGGTGGGATTGTAAACTGGTGCAGCCACTGGGGAAAACAGTATGGAGGATCCTCAAAGAATTAAAAATAGACCTTCCATATGATCCAACAATTCCACTTCTGGATACTTACCCAAAGAAAATGAAAACACTAACTCAGAGATATCTGCACCCCACGTTCAACTGCAGTGTTATTTACAACAGCCAAGACATGGAGACAGCCTAGTGTCCATTAGTGGACAGATGGATAAAGAAAACGTGGTGTATATACAGACACACAGACACACACACAGGAATGCTATTCAGCCACAAAAAAAACAAGGAAATCCTTGACAGACCTTGAAGGCATTATGCTAAGTGAAATAAGTCAGAGAAAGATAAGTACCGTATGACTTCACTTACAAATGTAATCTAAAAAGAACAAAGAATAGAGCCAGCCCCAATGGCCTGGTGGTTAAAGGCGCTTAAAGTTCGGGGTGCTCAGCACTTCGGTAGCCCCAGGTTCACTTCCTGGTCCACTTCCTGGTCATGGAACCATACCTCCCATCTGTCAGCTGCCGTGCTGTCGCGGGGGCTCACATGGAAGAATTGGAACAACTTACAACTAGGATACACAACTGTGTGCCGGGGCTTTGGGGGAAAAAAGAGCAAGGCTGGCAACAGATGTGAGCTCAGGGTGAATCCTTCCCTGAAAAACAACCACAACAAACAAACAAAAACCAAAAAAGTAACTCATAGAAAATGAGATCAGACTTGAGGTTACCAGAGGTGGGAGGCCAGGGGAGGGAAATTGGGTGAAGGAGGTCAGAAAGTACACACTTCCAGTTATCGGATAAATAAGCCCCATGGATGCAATGTGACATGACGACTATGCCCAACACTGCTGTGTGATATACATGTACCCTACGTACATCCTCCTGTGCACTTTAAACCATCTCTAGAGTCTTATAATCCCTAACACAATGCAAATGCTACACAAATAGTTATTTACTGTTTCAGGAATAACGACAAGAAAAAGTCTGTACAGTACTGTACTGTATATTCAGCACAGATGCAACCATCACAGGCCTTTCCATCTCGGCTGGTTGAATCCGTGGATATCGAACCTGTGGATACGCAGGGCCGACAGCAGAGGAAAGTTAGAGTAAATCCTAAGAGTTCTCATCACAAGGAGAAAATTTCTCTTCCTTTTTTCTTTCTTTTCTTTTTATTGTATCTATATAAGACAGACGTTAGCTGAAACTATTGTGATTGTTTCACAATATACGTAAATCAAACCATCATGCTGTACGCCTTAAACCTATGCAGTGATGTATGTCAATCATCTCTCAATAAAACCGGCAAAAAAAAAAAGATTTCGCTTCCTCCTCTGCAAAGCCGTCCAACTCCCCCTGAATGGGTAATCTTTCCTCCCTCTGGGTTCTTAAAGCCCTCTATTATGACTTCTCTTAGAACACGGAGAATGTTTTACTCTAACACTGTTTACACAGCTGTCTCTCCCACCAGACAACTGGTTTTCAAATGTTACTGTAAAAAACAAATTCCTATCTTCCTAAAAACTGGACAGAAGGGGAAAACAAGTGGCATGAAAAAAAAGAGCATAAAAAACAAGGCCGTGATCATCAGCAGGTCTTGCTAAAACCTACCAGCAAGACTTCCTCCTCGCCAATCCCAGGCTGCACCCCAAGCAACGTGAGATGTGAACCACGATTTCCCTTTCTGGAAAGCAGGCAGGGCGACAATCAAAGAAACGGAGGGCTCCAACCACAGTCAAGTGACCACCACAGGAATGAAACACACATGCATGCTTTCACTTCTTTCCTTTAAGCTCCCCAAGAGAACAAAATAGAGTAACAGAATATTAGAGGTAATTGGAATGCAACCAACATCCTCATTTTACAGATGAACAAGCTGAGAGCTAAAGAGATTAAATAATTTCCCAAAAGTCATTCAGAAGATAAGAGGCAAGATGGAATAGGAACCTGGGCCTCCAAACTGCTAGTCCTGTAAATGCACCGTTTGCCAGTACCTATGTGATTCAAAATTCATGAGGTTATCTTGGTATTTCTAAATAATATATTCAATTTGATTTCCACCACTTACCTTAATGGCAAAGTGCAGGGAAACAATGTTTCAGTTTTCATAAGAGGAGGTAAAACCTTTAAAACCATTCACATTTTACTTACATCTAAAAGCTCTGAACTAAAGTACTCTGTTCATTATTAAGTAGAAACGACTATGTGCACAGTACTCATATACTGCAGTTATTTGTTGTTTAAAATGGTAAAAAAAAAAAAACCCACAAAAACAAAACGATAACTAAATTCTATGTAAACATAACAGAACTTTTGAAATCTAACAGTGGCAGTGTAGCCGCCACTCTGTTACCTAGTAACACTCTGCCCCCCCACTGTCTGCACCAACTTCTTATCACTCCTGTATTTCACTGATTCCAAGAAGTCCACTTCTCGTATTTAGCACTTAAAAATAATCAGGATTCATCTAACAATCATTAGTGTCACAATTTAAACGGCAGTATTTTTTTCCTTCTGAGTGGTATATAAAACAATGGTGTATCTTACAATCCATCGGAACTAAGGTTTCATGAAATAAAGTCAACACTTTTAGTTTCAGTTACTGTGGCTATTTTCAGGAGAGGAAAATTTCTTTGTAGGATTTTCTCCTGGCTACTATGTTTTCAGTTTTAAAAATTCAGAATCTTACCCTTCCCTCCCACCAAAAAACCCCCATAAAATGTGCCTCCTTTAATTGTTCATCATTCCAGTGACTAGCACAGCATCGTTCCAGAACTCAGGAGTCATCTCTCACACCTCTCACTCCATGCTGCCTCTCCTTCCCCCAAAATATGTAATAATCCCTCAGCAAGAACTGCTAAATTTATCTCCTAAAGAGCTCTTAACCCTGTCCCTTTACTCTGTACTCCTACCTCCCCTTTCGATCCAAGCTCTGCCGTCTCTTGCCTGGGCAACCCCAAAGCTCCCCTACACAGTTTCTGCACATCTACTCTTCGTCCCCTGAAGCTCTTTTCCACAATTATACCAGCTAGTCTTTACTCAACATGGCTGGCTAGACCCTCCAGCATCGTGCCACCTCTCTGGGCTTTGAGGTCAGTAGCGTGGCCTCCTTAAGAAATTATGTTCTCTCCTATTACGAGGCCATTGAACATGTTAGTCCCATGGCTTGAAAGCTCTCTCTAAATCAAGCTTATCCTTAAAATTTCAGTTCAGAGTTCATTTCCTCATGAAAAGCTTCCCCGATCCCCAGATGAGGTCTCTCTCATACAACGCTGCCTCGCAGCACTTGATGGTAATTTTGTGTGTGTTGTCCACGGATTAATGACTGCCTTCTGCTCTTGCCTGTAACTGTGAGAGCAGTGAATTGAATTCTCAGCACCAAGCAAAGAGCTTGCACGGAGTAGGTGCTCAATATTTGTGGAACACGCAAATATTAAGTCTACAGTAAGCAACGGGATCTCTTTAACTCACAATTTCTCAGATTTCTTCAATCCAGCATTTTACTAATCTTGACCAGCATCAACATCCAAACCAGTCTTAGGTCTTTATTTTCTTGCCTCCATACCAAGAAGGCCGAGTCGGTATAAATCTAAAGAAAGCTGTTCTTGTCGTAGTTGCTTCATTTACCTCTTAAAACTTCTTTTACAAGTTGGCTGTCCTAAAATTACAGCAGTGGATTCTCAAATTAACAAAAATTGGGAAATTTTGCTATATTCTTGTGTTTTGAAATCATAACTTTAATGTACTGTTCTTAGTAAATCATTTGTCAAATGTTCAAACAAGAATTAACTAGAGAGTTGTAACCAGTAATCTCTTTAAACTGCAACAACTGATTAAATGCTGTAGGTCTGACCACAAATAAGGGCAAAACAAAGCATGGAGACATACGATCACGCCGAACAGTACCTGCCAGAACATATTCACACACACAAATCACGACAAAGGAAAATGCGACAAGGACACTTCATTTTAGGCTCTGATTAGAGAACTTGCTTTCTTATGTTCAGTATTTAAACGTCCAAATAAGCAGGATAAATTTTTCCCCCAAATATGAACTGAATGTCATCAAACTTATCTAATTCTGCTGCTGAATCAACTGGCATGACAAAGCAGACACTGGGTGCGTAGGGCGGGACTGCGCCAGGTCCGCAGGCTTCCCGCGGGCCCGTGCGTCTGCCAGCTCCTGGCACAAGCAGGTGGTGAATGAACATTTGTTGAAAAAATACATGAGCACAGGCCAGCAAAGCTTGTTTTAAGCTATTTGCATGCCTGATCTCTCTCCCTTCAATGCCATTCCTGTGTTATGTCGCTCTTTTCTTCTATTAGCAATTACAAAAGGTGTACAATTAACAGATGTGATATTGAGCTAAAGTTAAAGAACCAGTACTCATAATAAATACAAAATAATAAGAGACAAAAGCGAGGGAAGGTAAAAATAGCTCTCCTTTGTTAATAGTGGTAATTAATGAAAAACTGCATTTTATAGCACTCAGATTTCAAATGGAATTAAAAGAATTTTCACATATTTATCCTCAATTGTCTTAGCTTCCTCTCTTTTCCCAAACACACTTGCAAATGAATGTTCAAGAGATTCTAAAACCAGAAACTCAATATTCACCTTACTATACAGAGATTAATCTCTGGGGGAAAAGGTAACAAGCAAGCAGCTAAATATACCTGTCCTTGGTAGGGCATATTAATAAAGGTACTGCCCATCCACGGGTTAAAAAAAGAACAAAACTGAAGCACTTTTGGATGTAACGTGCTCAGGGTGACTGCAAAAGAAAACTTTTATTAGACTTTTCGGATAAGTTTGTACATAAAGAAAAAAACCCAAAAAGTATCAAAAAGTTCAGCTGAAGTACTTAACACTTTTTTAAAAGTTTAATTTGAAGAGCTGAATGCCCTTCGTTACATCTGTTTACACATTTTGAAAACTTTGTTATGAATATCCTCGGTGGACGATACAGTTATTAAATTATTGTGACAAGTATTCCGATAAGAGCCACTGTGTGAAAAGCGCAAGTGAAACCAACATTAGGAAAATAGAAACATTAGGAAATAGAAACATCTAGGAACATCTAGGAAATAGAAACATTAGCTAACTCGGAAACTGCAGTCTTTCTTTAACTGCTTAAGTCCAAAAGTATCACATTTAAACCTTAACAACATGCATAGGTTGGTAAAATATCTGTCACCTTCTAATCTTTAAAGACTAAGCAAAAAAGCTAGTTGGATACGTGGAAAGATCTAAACTTTAGTACACACGTTAATAAATGACGTTTGAAAAAGCTAATTTAAATGCATGATGGCCAACACCAATACTCCAACATTGTAAAGTGTCGGGACTCTGAAGATTTACAGATCTGACCATCCTATGCTGAAAAAACGGCATCGTGCGCGGTACAGGATTCTGGTTTCGCAGTTCCACAATTCTGGTTTCTTCTTCTAATCTGAGCCTTTCACACCCTCCCCAACCCCACTCACCTCGTTACACGCATCACCGCTCTGCTTACAAGGACAAACTCACTCACAGCACAAGATCCAAAACGGCCGGGTGTGTGTTTCGGGTTTTTTTTTTTTTGCCTATTTGTCTGAACGCACAAGTAGGCGAGCGGAAAGGAGGAGGTGCGGGGCGGGCAGCTCCCGGGGAGCCGGAGCAGGGCACGAAGACGATCCCGCGGTCCGGGAGCGAACGTTGTCCGCAGGCAACCCGCTCCACCCCGAGGCGCTTCGGGAGCCGCAGACGGGGCGGGCGCGGCCTCTCCCCGCCTCGGCCCTCCGCCACCCGCCGGGCCGCCCCTCCGTGTTTGGCCCTCCGCGCCCCTTCCCGGGCCGCGCTCCTGGAAGCCCCGCGGCCCGGCCGCCCGGGGAGGCGCGGAGTCGGCCGGCGGCGCCGCTCGTCCGGGCCCGGGCAGCTCAGCGCGCCAGGCCGCGAAGCCGGGGCCTCGCGTAGCGAGAGGCGCCGGGCAGAGGCGCTGCGGGGCGGCCGCGGCGGCGCAGACTCACCAGATCTGGAACTTGAGCAGCGGCCCCGTGGCGTACTGCATCTTCAGTCTCTTGCCGGGCACGCCGCCCAGGCTGCCCGACGCATCGCTGCGGAGCACGGCCGACGCCGCCACCGCGAGCAGCAGCAGGAGCCTCATGGCGCCGGAGCCACCTCGGCCGCCCGCGGACGGAGACTGCAGCCGCCGCAGGCCGAGCCGCGCCGCGAGGGCGCCCCACCGCGCAGGCGCGAGCCGCCGGGGCGGGAGGGGCCGAGTGCGCCTGCGCAGCCAGCCGGAGCGCGCCCCCGGGGCGGGGGCACCTGTCCGCCGTCCCGCCACCATCTTGGCGGTGTGCTGGGCCTCGGGGATGGAGCGAGGGAGACAGGCCGCGGGGGGCTCGAGGGGGCGGTCAGAGGAGCCTGTTAGCATCGGTCCCGGCACGTCCGGGCTCTACCTACCAGTTCATTAATTCGGACATTTATCTGCCTGAGACCCTTAGGAGCACCTGTTGAGCAGCCTTGATTCAGACGTGGGGGCTAGAGGGAAAGCCCCCGTAACTTTTTTTGGGTCCCTTGCTGTGGCCTTTTTGATCTTACAGTATTGCTCTCTCCTAAAAGAATATATACATATATATATATATATTATATATATATATATATATGTAATTTAAAAGACCTTTGGAAGGTTTCAATTATATACAGGAAGTGAATAATTTCCTTGCTCATTAACGATCTTTAACAGTTACTGGCATTTTGACGATCTTCATTGTCTATAGCTCTAGCCACTTGTCTCAGGGAAGCAAGTCTCAGACACCGTATCATTGCATGTATAGATATTTAAGCACGTATCTCTAAAAGTATAATTAGTATTCTTTGTAAAAAAAAAAAAAAACTGACCACAATACCGTTATCCTACCTTTAAAAAAAAAGTTACTGCTTAATAGCAATTATCCAGTGTTCAAATTTCTCCTATCTTAATAAATATTCATTTTTCTATTGTTCATTTGTTCCAGTCAGGGCCAAAATGAAATTAATCCATTGCCATTGGTTGATATGTCTTATGATATGATAGGTGGCGTCAAAGCCTTAACGGCCAAGAGTACACGAGGAAGCCAAAAACCTTTATTGTTCATTGCAGCAAAGAGAAATACACACCACCGGCAACCAAGGGAAGTCTTAATAAGAGGGTGTTAGAAAGAATACTGTAGTGTCTGGGCTTTGATTGGATGACTTGGGAAAGGTTGGGGGTGGCAATGGAAAATTTGGTCATACTTTTTAAATAAAGTCTCATTATGAATAAATATCAGTCATTCTGGATCATTTAGCCCAGGTATTGCAGTTATGAAATACATCAGATACGAGTTCGAGAAACAGTGAATGGGAAGTTCTCAATAAATGTTTGCCCAGAATTCCTTATATCCAATAGCTGGAATATAGCACATGATGAAAATTTTTTTCCTAATTTAGGGATGCAGTGAAAGTCAGAAAACATTTCACAACTGTTAATTTCAGCTCACTTAAACTTTAAGTGACTAAAACAAATCTTAGGACAAAAGGAACTTCAAAATCTTAAACCGTTTTCAGTAATCACATTGATAATGATACTATTTTGTTTGTATTATTATTCTAAGACTGCTGCATATAAATGTTTGATAAAGCAAATGAGTGATTATATTGGTGTCAATGGGAAGGGAACTTCTGGAATGGGAGAAAGGAAATAGATTTAAGTTAATTTGTTAAAAAATACATCATGAGAAAGTGGAGATAATTTCAGGGTACAAGAATTTTTTTAATTAAAAAAAATGTATTGCAAATTCTTTGCAATAATGAATTAAAGGAGAAATATCATGTGATTATTTCACTAGAATTTGATAAAATTCAACTCATTAGTTATAAAGTTTCTCAGGAAACCTAGAAGGAAATTTCTTTAACCTGATAAAAAGTACAAAAAGTGCAAACATTGTACTTAATTTGAAACATTAGAACCTCAGGAAATTCCTACTTTAGTCAGATACTGGTCACATATACCCACGCTCACTGCTCCTATTCAGCATTGTGCTGAATTGTACAATTATGCACTGTATCTAGCAAATTTAGTAAGACAAGAAAAAGAATTAAAACATGTAAGGACTGTAAAGAAAGAAACAAAACTGCCATTGTTTGCAAACAATATGATTATGTACAAAGAAAACCAAAAAGAATCTACTGACAAACTTTGAGTACAGCAAGGTTGCTGGATACAAGCTAAATTTACAAAACCAGTACAGGCATACCTTGTTTTATTGTGCTTCACGGATATTGCATTTTTTATAAATTAAAAGTTTGTGGCAGCCCTGTGTCAAGCAAGTCTTATTGGTGCAATTTTTCCAACTTCATTTGCTCACATTGTGTTTTTGTGTCACATTTTGTAATTCTTACAATATTTTAAACTTTTTTTCATTATTCTATTTGTTATGGTGATCTGTGTGATCAGCGATCTTTGATGTTACTATTGTAATTGTTTTGAGGTGCCAAAACTGTGCCCACATAGGATGATGAACTCAAATGATAAATATTGTGTATGTTCTGACTGCTCCACCAACCAGCCATTCCTCAGACCTCCCTATGCCCTAAGACACAACAATATTGAAATTGGGCCAGCTAGTAACCCGGTAATGGTGTCTAAGAGTTCAAGTAAAGGAAAGAGTTGCACTTCTCTCACTTTCAATCAAAAGCTAGAAATGATTAAGCTTTGTGAGGAAGGCATGCTGAAAGCTGAGACAGACTGAAAGCTCGGCCCCTTGTGCCAAACAGTTCGCCAGGTTCTGAACACAAAGGAAAAGTTCTTGAAGGAAATTAAAGGTGCTACTCCAGTGAACGCACAAATGATAAGAAAGCAAACCTTATTACCTGATATGGAGAAAGTTTTAGTGGTCTGGATAGAAGATCAAATTAGCCACAATTTTCCCTTAAGCCAAAGTCTAATCCAGAGCAAGGCTCTAACTCGCCTCAATTCTATGAAGGCTGAGAGAGGGCAGGAAGCTGCAGAAGAAAAGTTCAAAGCCAGCACAGGTTGGTTCATGAGGTTTAAGGAAAGAAGCCTCTTCATAACATGAAAGTGCAGGGTGACACAGCAAGTGCTGATGTCGTAGCTGCAGCAGGTTATCCAGAAGATCTAGCTAAGATCATTCATGAAGGCAGCTACACTAAACAACAGATTTTCAATGTAGACAAAACAGCATTATATTGGAAGGTGGCATCTAGGACTTTCATAGCTAGACAGAAGTCAATGCCTGGCTCCAAAGCCTCAAAGGACAGACTGACTCTCTTTTTTTTTTTTTTTGTGAGGAAGATTGGCCCTGAGCTAACATCTGTTGCCAATCCTCCTCTTTTTTTTTCTTCCTCCCCAAAGCCCCAATACAGTTATACATCCTAGTTGCACGTCATTCTAATTCTTCTACGTGAGATGCCACCACGGCATGGCCTGATGAGCAGTGCATAGGTCCGCACCCAGAATCCAAACTGGCGAAGCCTCGGCTGGCGAAGCAGAGTGCACAAACTTAACCACTTGGCCACAGGGCTGGCCCCCGACTCTCTTCTTAGGGGCTAATGCAGCTGGTGACTTTAAGTTGAAGCCAATGCTCATTTACCATTCTGAAAATCCTGGGGCCCTGAAGAATTAGGCTAAATATGCTCTGCCTGTGCTCCACGAATGCAACAACAAAACCTGGATGACAGCACATCTGTTTACAACATGACTTACTGAATATTTTAAGCACACTGTTGAGACCTACTCCTCAGAAAAAACGATTTCTTTCAAAATGCTACTGCTCATTGACAATGCGCCTGGTCACCCAAGATCTCTGATGGAGGTGCACAATCAGATTAAGGTTGTTTTTGTGCTTGCTGACACAGCATCCATTCTGCAGCCCAAGGAGTGATTTTGACTTTCAAGTCTTATTACATATTTAAGAAATACATTTTGTAAAGCTGTGGCTGCCATGGATAGTGATTCCTCTGATGGATTTGGGCAAAGTAAGCTGAAAACTGCCTGGAAAGGATTCACCATTCTAGATGCCAGTAAGAACATTCATGATTCCTGGGAAGAGGTCAAAATATCAACATTAACAGGAGTTCAGAAGAAGCTGATTCCAGCCCTCCTGGGTGCTTTGAGGGGTTCAAGACTTCAGTGGAGGGAGTATCTGCAGATGTGGTGGAAACAGCAAGACAACTAGAAGTAGAAGTGGAGCCTGAAGACGTGAGCGAGTTGTTGTAATCTCATGATGAAACTTGAACGGATGACAAGCTGCTTCTTAGGGATGAGCAAAGAAATTGGTTTCTTGAGATGGAGTCTACTCCTGGTGAAAACTGTTGAAATGACAACAAAGGATTTAGAATGTTACATAAACCTAGTTGACAAAGCAGCAGCAGGGTTTGAGAGGATTGACTCCAGTTTTGAAAGTTCTACTGGGGGTAACATGCTATCAAACAGCATCGCACGCCACCGAGAAAATGTTCATGAAAGGAGGAGTTGATCAGTGTGGCAAACTTCATTGTTGTCTTATTTTAAGAAGCTGCCACAGTCACTCCCACCTTCAGCAAGCACCACCCTGATCTGTCGGCAGCCAGAACATCCAGGCAAGCCCCTCCACCGGCAGAAGGATTAGGACCCACTGGAGGCTCAGAGGATGGTTAGCATTTTTTACAATAAGTATTTTTTAATTAGGGCATGTAAATGTTTTTTTAGACATAATGCTATTGCACACTTAATAGCCTGTGCATAGTGTAAACATCAGTTTTATATGCACCAGGAAACCAAAAAATTCGTATGACTCACTTTATTGAGATTATTTGCTTTATTGCAGTGGTCTGGAACCAAAGCTGCAATATCTCTGAGGTATTATCCTTTATCGACAATTAGAAAATGCAATGTTAGGACAGGTATCTCTCAACAATATTTCCTAGACTAAATCTAAAATGAAATGTGCAGAACTTCTACAAAGAAGAAGAAAAACCTTTCCGCTTACTCTTCAAGGCCAATTCACTGTTTCCTCAGTGACGTCCACCCTCAGCCCTCCCCGTGCTGCGCCCCTGAGGACTCAGCACCGACCCCCCACTTAGCCGTCATTTGTCATCGTCATTGGTTATACTACCTCAGTCTCTTCTGCTCTTAGCTGAGCTTGGCAAGGGCTGGGACTGTCATTCCTCCTCGTAGCCAGGTGACCATGGAGTTCTTGCAATAACAATGAGAAGGCAATGAGGACAAATAATACCAGCTGCTACTTATGGAGTGCCTGCTGTGTATAAGCTGCTGCCAAGGGCTTTACCTACGTTATTTTATTTATTTATTCATTACTGACACAGAGTAAATAATGTTTGAATGGATGCATCTCATGGATGGTTAAGATTTTAAACAATGAGGAAACATAAGCAAGGGCCAGGAAGGCGGTCACTGCATGAGTGCTGTGCGGGAGCGCTGGTTCCTCCAGGGTGAGAATGGGAAACCAGGCTGGGGATGCAGTGGGGCAGATTGTGGAAGGCCTTGAAAGCCAGGCTAAGCTGGTTGAATTTTTTTCCTATAGAAAATGGGAGCCATTGAAGATTGGTGGCGTTATCAAAGCACTGTCTTAGGAAAACTGATGTCGTAACTGTGTGCATTCAGACTGCAGTTAGGAGAGTCTACAGGTTGGGAGTCGAGCATCACCGGGAGCCAGTCACCACAGAACCGTCGTCGTAAACCACCTGGCACAGTGTGCGGCCGCGGCACAAGGGATAATTAGGCCTGGTGGGTCCTTCAAGAAAGGCTTCTTTTGTTGTTGTTGCTGTTTTGGTTTGTTTTTTGTTTTCATGAGGAAGATTGTCACTGAGTTAAGATCTGTGCCAACCCTTCCTCTATTTTATGTGGGACACCACCGCCACAGCACGGCTGGATGAGTGGTGCTTGGTCTGTGTCCGGAACCTGCAACCTACAGGGGTTGAACCTGCAACCCCTGGGCTGCTGAAGCAGAGCAAACTTAACCACTATGCACTGGGCCGGCCCCAGAGGAAAGGCTTCTTGAAGACGATCACTGTAGGGCAAGAAAATATTTCAAGTGGGACCAACAAGATGTGCAAAAGTAGGCAAGTGAAGAATCTCATCAAGCCTAGGAGGTTTCCACTGCTGGGGCTCAGACGTGTGGGGTGTGGCTGGCAGGTAGACAGACGTGCGTCTGCGTAGGTGTGGGGGGACATGGAATGAATCCCTCCGGGAATTAATGCATTTTAAGAGAAGGGGACAAGCAGTAAGAGCCCAGGCAGCAACAGAGCATAGGCCTCTCGGGGAAAGATGATTCCAACCCCAGCATAGTGACTGGCACTCAGATTGCATCCCCATCCAGCCCAAACACACTCAAAAAAGAGACAAGTCTAAAAGTCCAAAAATGTGGCACAACATTGGAACCCCAGAAGCACAGCTTTCAACAACCCTCCCCCGACAAAAGAGTATGATGCAAAGGGAAGAGAGACATCCTCCATCTTATCCAGACACACAAGCTGTGCAAAATGAAGGCTCTAGCATATTAGGGTTGTGATAGGCCAAACGCGCCCGGATTTTGAGAGAGACCCCCATGAAAATACTCTGTAAGATGCTATATCATATTTCAAACTCTGCATGATCTATAATGGAGGATACATGTCATTATACATTTGTCCAAACCCATAGAATGCACAACATAAGGAGTGAGCCCTGGAGTGAACTATGGACTTTGGGGAATAATGATGTGTCAAGGTAGGTTTGTCAATAGTAACAAACATACCACTCTGGTGGGGACGTCAATAATGGGGGAGGCTGTGCATGTGTGGGGGCAGGGGGTATATGGGAATTCTCTATACCTTCCCCTCAATTTTGCTAAAAATGAACCTAAAACTCCTCTAGAAACATCCCCCTTCCTCAGCGGCTCCCAAGCCGCATACCGCATCAGTCTTGCTAGGCTCAGCCACTGCTTCTTCCTCCTCCAGGGAGCAGGGGGAGGTCCGGAAACAAAGTAAAGAGTCCTCTTCTAGATCAGAGGGAGCTGGAATTCCAGTCACTTCTAGGCAGGGTTGTCCTCATGGATGTGCAACTGTGCAATTGCACAGGGCCCAGCGCTTAGAAGGGTTCTGCACTGGGTTTAATGCTTTGCTGTCACAGTCTTGAAATTCTTAATTTTTGAACAAGAAACTCCATCTTTTTATTTTGCACTGGGCTCCACTGCTTTATTTCCAAGGCTGATGACTTCTCTACCATCGTCAACACCACCAAACTCTAAACTAAATTCCTTGAGAAAGTCTGTCATTGCCAATGTTTAAAATGCCAATGTCTGCTTGAGTTTTGTGGTCCACATGTATCATTTCAATCAATAAGTGTGAATGGACTGTCTCCGTTATACGATTGGGGGTTTGGGGGAGGAAGCACAAGCCAGAGACTTCAGGTTCCTTAAGTGAGTGCCAGTTGTCGCTGCTGGGAAGAAGAGGGGGAGAGGACGCAAAAACAAAACAGGCTGGGCGTAGCAACAGCTTCTCTCCAGTGATGTCACAATTCCAGGATTTGACCTGTTCACCTTCAGCTGAACACTGACAAATAAACAACACTGAGCCTAGAAGGAGTTTTGCCCAGTCGTGTGAATACAAGAAGCTCTGCTTTGCCAGGTCTTTTTAAAACTTTAAAAATACAGCTGAGTTTTCTTTAAAAAGGAACTTAAGTCCTAAGAAAGGCGTGGAGGTATTCCCAAGTCACATGGTGCCTGGTTTGCAACCGTCCTGGGTTCCAGAGTACCTATTTCCTCTTCCAAGAGTGCTCACCACCCCCCATCCCCCCAGCTCGGACAAGAAACTGAGATGGCCTCCTGGGTGTGACCACTCTGACCCAACTCCAATGTCTCTTTCCTTCACTTCTCCCTTGATTTCTCGTTCTTTGTCCATCTCAGGTACACCTTTTTCTCTGTAGTGCCTTTTTCTCTTTTCCTCTTGCTTCAGTTTTTTGCTTAGAGATCTTAGGAAAATATCTCTTCTTTCTTTCCCTCTGTTCATTTCATTTGTAAACACTGAATGACCTCAATCATGGTTAAGTTTAAGAATAGTGAAAACTTATTATCAAGGAAAAGAGAAAATAAGTTTATATGTATGCAGTAAAGAACCTGCATCTAAAGCACACAAAAATGACCAAAAGCATCCATAGGAATCTCCTAAAAATGATTTTCTTCTACTTTTTCCTTCATTTAAATCTTTTTTTAAAAAAGTTAGCATTCAAACTTTCAAAAAGAATTCTCATTTTATTTTCTTATTCTGGCATTAATTTTTAAAAATTAATTTTTAAACTTTTTTGTTAATGACTCTATACCCAGTTCTTCCATTTAAGGTTTTCCTGAGCTCACCTCAGCACCAGTAACCACTTATATTATTACCTCTATGGGAAAACGCCTTCCACTCTGCAAACAGTTGACCTACAAACAAACTCTTGGGACAGACTCCTTTGCAGCCACAGGAGCTTACTGACAGAACTGTGGGAAGAGCAGGAAGGAGTCTGATGGCAAGGGGCTAAAGATGATGGCTTCAAGGAGTCGGGCAGTGAAAGAAGAGTGAGCAGCAACCCGGGCTATTAAACTGACAACTTTTAAGTGAGTGAACATATTTTCCAGATATGTTCTAAAGTGTCTAATTTCTTATTAATTTCCCCGTACTCTGATCTTTGGAACCCTCTAGTGGCCATATCAGGACGTGTGTTCTGGGTGAGACGAATAAAATGATTTTCATTTTCAAATTCACTTAAAATATAAAGATATTATATATATATCATAAAATATAAAGAGCCTTTAGAAGTGTGCTTTTCTGGGGCCGGCCCCGTGGCGGAGTGGTTCAGTTTGCACTCTCCGCTTGTGGCAGCCCAGGGTTTGGATCCCGGGCACGGACATGGCACCACTCGTCAAGCCATGCTGAGGCGGTATCCCACGTGCCACAACTAGAAGGACCCACCACTAAAATATACAACTATGTACCCGGGAGCTTTGGGGAGGAAAAAAAAAAAGCAGGAAGAAGTGTGCTTTTCTGACTTCTAATTTAAGATAGCAAAATAAGCACATGAATTTGCCTCTCTCTTTTCTCCGGATCTCAGAGAAATGACAGAAGAGCGGTAAAGCAATACATCCATGACAACGTTGCAAGGAAGACAGTGGTCTAGAAACTGTAAAAACTCTAGAAAACAGAAAGTACAAGGAACCGTACTGTCTTACTATCATTCCCACAGCATACCAGGAAAAGGAGAAGCGAAGACAGGAGTTGGTGAAGCCGAGGGAGGCTCCAGGAAGCCGGTGGAGCACAGAGGGAGGGCGGGGCTAGAAGCGGCACACGGAGCAGCTAATTCCAAGGGTAGGCAGCGGGCGGTCAGGAGAAGCCCTGTGTGAACAGGTCCGCACAGCCGCAGGGCGTGCCTGACCCTGACCTTGTGGACTCCACAGAGCTGAGCTGTCCCTGTGGAGTCGTGACCTTATTGTCACTAACCCCTGACATGATGGATGGCTACAGTGTCAGCAGGACTGTGGCTGTTGAAGGATTGAGTCTTAGGCAGACAGCTGAAGAGCCAAGAATAGAGTGCTCACCCTACAATTTGCTTTTGGAAAACTCAACACCTTACTTTTTTCACATGTTTCACAGACTTTCTGAAACAAAATTTCTTTTGGAACTTATGCATATTAATTTTTACTTGGCAGGGGTGTAAACTCAGGCAGTATTCAATTTAGTTTAAAAAAGTGGTATAACAGTTGGTCTAAAGCAGGTTGGTGGCCTATGAACTCCTTTCATTAATTTTTTGAGCAATAAATGTTTAAATAGTTCGATCTACATCAAGATCAATCTGGCCTATTGCCTTATTCCTTGAAAAAAAAAAAGTTTAGGTGTTAGGATGCCGATCTGCAGAGTCATTCACCAGGTTTACTTCAGTAACTTGACCATACTTCCACTAAATACAAACGGTCTCAGAGTGAGAGCCCTACCAAAAACGAAAAGAGACTGAGCAAAAAAAATACCCGCAAAACAGGTGAGGTTGGTGAGGGAAAAAACAACAAAAGGAGCATTGAAGTGTTTTAATATGGTGTGGCCCAGCAATTCCACTTCTAGGAATTTATAAAGTGGAGAATTCAAGAAGCAAAATAACTATTATGAGGATATCCATGTTATTTTCTGTTCTTCTAGAGTGGCAGTTAGGAAGCTTTTTCTGTGAGGGGCCAGAGAATGAACGTTTTAGACTCTGTGAGCCCCGTGGTTTGTTGCAACTACTTAATTCTGAAATTGTAGCACGAAAGCAGCTTTGGCTGTATTCCAATAAAACTTTAAGGACACAGAAATCTGAATTTCATATAATTTTCATGTCACCAAATAATCTTTTGATTTTTCAACCATTTAAAAGTGTAAAACCTACTCTGTGCTGTGCAGGATTTAGCCCAAGGGCTCTAGTCTGTTGAGCCCTGGTCTACAGCATCGGGGTTTTTTTCAGGCTACATGGTATTCCATTCTATTATTAAAATTTCCACGATTATGAACATCATGAGGATTAGCATTTTTTGTAGTACGGTTTTACCCCCATCCCTACTCACTTCCTTAGGATGAAGTTCCAGAGGTGAGCTCCTGGGTCAAGAGGACGTGCCGAGGTCTGACACCGCGGCCCTCTGAGCTGTGTTGCCTCCCTCTGACTTTGGTCTCCCTGTCTTTTCTCCACCTCCTGCACTCTTATTCGGTTGTCTTCCTGTTCCGGGTCTTCTGACTCACCTCTCTTAGGCTCCCTTTTCACATCCAAGGCCAGTGGACTTGTCACTGGCCCAGCTGCTCAGCTAAAGGTGAGAAAGGCTGTGAAGCTGAGAGGGTTGCTGTTCCTACTTTCACAGAGTTTACAGTGAAAGCTGAGTTACTCTACCCAAACATGTGTGTGAGGCCAGGAGAATAAAAACGTTATGGTGACACACAAACGACAGGGAAAGGACCGGGGCTGTGAACGTTCCCGTTACTGCTTACGTGGGAGGAAGTCCAAACGTTGGCTTCTGTCTCAATTTGGCCCATCCTCTCTTTAGGTGTGAACCATCATAAACATAATGGTAAACGTGATAACCTTAAATTGAGCAAACTTTTTCTGTCCATAGCGCACTCCTAACAGATATATATTAAATCTCAGTGTTTTTTTGCATGAAGTCTTCCGTGATTGTCTTTGACTTTTAAACAACCTGAAAATTATACACCTGCCCTGTATGAGTCTACTTGGGCTACCATAACAAAATATCATAGGCTGGGGGGCTTAAACAACAGAGATTCATTTTCTCACAGTTCTGAAGGCTGGAAGTCCAAAATTAGGGTGCCAGCATGGTGAGGTTCTGGTGAGAGCTCTCCTCCTAGCTTGCAGACGGCCGCCTTCTGGCCAAGTCCTCACCCTCATGACCTCATCTAACCCTAGTTACTTCCCAAAGGCCCCATCTCCCAATGCCATCACATTGGGGGTTAGGAGCTTCCACACGAACTTGGGGGGACACATACATTCAGTTCAAAACAGCCCAATTTACCTTTCTTATGCCAATTTCCTTTGAAGCGCCCTGATGGATGAATGAACATTTTGAACAGTCACGTGGGGCTGCTCCCTAACAATCAATATTTGTTGCCTTCTCAGTCTACTCACCAGTGTGTATGTAATTATCTATTATTTGTATCTAAGATCTCATTACATTTTACTCAAATGATTGAAGAATGAGAAAAAAAAGTGCTGATGCTTAGAATAAGAATCTTTAGTCTTATAAACTTAAAACTGAGAAAAGATGGAATTCATTAGGTGTGCCCAAAGTGGGAAATATTTAGCACTAGGTCTCCACTGGATTGTTGATGTGCTCAAATGTAAATAAAACAGAACATTAAAATCATATGAAATATTGCAAATCGTATGTTCTTAAGGCAAGATGTCAAATATTTATATTTGAAATTCTATAGGGATGAACACACCCTACAACAGAAAAAAACTCACTTGACTTTCACCCAGATTTCCAGGACTGTATTAATACTGTAGGAGACGGAATGGCATAGGCTGGGTCTGTGGTTTCCAAACTTTGCTAACACACTGGAACCACTGGGGAATCTTTAAAGAATACTGATGCCTGATTTCCACCAGCAGACATTGTTATTTAACTGGTACGAAGGGAGACACGGGCACTGAGAGTTTTAAAAGCTCCCCAGGTGATTTTAGTGTGCAAGAAAATTTGGGAATCACTGGATTAAGTTATCCTGGGAATAAAATAATCTCCAAATTCTCAATGGCTTAAAAAACAGAAGTTTATTTCTCAGTCATGCTAAAGTCCACAATGAGTCAGCACGGAGCCTGCTTATCCTAGTCACTGAAGAGACCCGCTATCTATGACACTGCTGTCACAATCCCAGGTCTCAGGGTCCCCTACAGCAGGAGGACAGGCATCAAGAATCGTGCACTGGCTCTTAAATGTTTTTGCTCAGAAACGACACACCTTACTTGCCCCTAACATTTCATTGGCTGAAGCAAGTCACTAAGCCATGCCTCACTTCAAGAGGATGGGGACGTGTAATTCTCCCAAATGCCCAGGAGATGAGAACAATACTGGTAACCACAGTGATATCTTCCATCTTTTTATATCTGTATACATTGAATACTTGTTTTTATGATTTGCCTGGTGCTAGACTGAATGTTTGTGTCCCTCCAAAATTCATATGTTGAAACCTCAGGCCCAGTGTGATAGTATTTGGAGCTGAGGCCTCTGGGAAGTGATTAGTGCCCTTATAAAAGAGGCCTGAGAGCCCCCTTGCCTCTCCAGCCACGTGCAAACACGGTAAGAAGATGTCTGCCTATGAACCAGGAAGCGGGCTCTGACAAGACACCAAATCTGCCGGCGCCCAGATCTCAGACTTTCCAGACTCCAGATCTGTGAGAGACAAGTTTCTCTTGTTTATAAGCGACCCAGTCTATGGTACTTTGTTATAGCAGCCCAAATGGATTAAGACCCCCGGCCACATTTTTTGGGACCAAGTGTTGAATCTTCAGTTGTCTTCTACTTCATTTCATGAACCAATCTTAATTTGACATTTCTAAATGATACACAGTATTTCATTTGTAACCTGCACTGTTCCCAGTAAACACTTGATTAATTGATCTAGGTAGCTTAAAAAAAAAGTGTGAAGGTTATTCTTGCTAAATCTTGTTTTGATTTTATGGTCTCAGTAGCCAAGGATGACCCCGAGAAGCAGGCACCTGGTGTGGGCCTATTCCACTACTCCTCCATCTTCCAGAACAAAATAAAACACTTAATTTTGGCAAGACTGGAACAACAAGGATGTCACGGTCATTCCTGTCATTTTACTACTTATAAATTCTTGCTAGTTTGCCCTGCTCTGGACATTAATGTATTTACACAAGTGGATGAACCCAAGAACTGATTTGAAACCTCACTTTAATAAAATAAAAATTCTTAATATTCCTGTCTTTTTTAGTATCTCATTAACTCAAAGAAATACACTGCAAAAATGACCACCAGTTTGGGGGCTGGCCCCGTGGCCGAGTGGTTAAGTTCGCATGCTCCGCTGCAGGCGGCCAGTGTTTCGTTGGTTCGAATCCTGGGCGCGGACATGGCACTGCTCATCAAACCACGCTGAGGCGGCGTCCCACATGCCACAACTAGAAGGATCCACAACTAGAATATACAGCTATGTACCAGGGGGCTTTGGGGAAAAAAAGGAAAAAATAAAATCTTAAAAAAAAAAATGACCACCAGTTAAAATGAGCATCCATGGAATTAATTTATCAAAACATGCAACTTAATCCCAGAATACAGATACATCTATACTTTGTTTTTGTTTTTAAGCTCATGTATATGTGTGTTTAACTGAGGTTTTATAACCTAAATGTGCATCTGAGTGAGCTGGCTAAATAACCCTATTTCCACATAATGGGTCATTATGAAGTTACATGTCTATTTTTTTAAAAAGGCAATGTACTGATATGGAATGATCTCCAAGATATGCTAAGGGGAAAAAAGGAAAACATAGTGCATATATGCTACCTTTTTTAAAATATGTGTATGTATTCTTCAATATATGCTATCTATCTTTAGAAACGTACACAGGAAACTATAATTCTTGCCTCTAGAACAGAAGTACTTTTCATTGAATGCCTTTTTTGTACTGCTTGAATTTTTAAAAAATCTCATGCATGTACTTCCTACTTAAAACTTTTTAAAAAAAGGATTTTATGTATTTCCACATAGGACACTCTTACAAATCAATAAGAAGAAAGCCAAACTGCAAGACAGAGAAATGGGCAAAGGAAAAGGAGAATCACTTCACTAAAGAAATACAAACAACTATCAAATGTGAAAAAGTACATAACACATCCCTAATAAAAACAAATGAAAACAAACAGTATCATTTCCCCTCTCTCAATCTGGCAAAAATTCAAAAGTCTTGGGGCCGGCCTGGTGGCACAGCGGTTAAGTTCACACGTTCTGCTTCGGTGGCCCAGGGTTCACCAGTTCAGATCCTGGGAGCGGACCTACCCACCGCTCTTCAAGCCATGCTGTGGCATGCATCCCACCTATAAACTGGAGGAAGATGGGCACGGATGTTAGCTCAGGGCCAGTCTTCCTCAGCAAAAAGAGGAGGATTCGTGGTAGATGTTAGCTCAGGGCTAATCTTCCTCAAAAAAAGAAAAAGAAATTCAAAACCTTTATAGATCTGAGACGAGTATGGGAAACTTTCACTGGTGGAAGTATAAGCCTTTACAGAGGGCAATTTGGCAGTATCCATGATAATTTTTATGTGCACAGTCCATGATCCGGCAGTCCTGCTCATAGAAATCCATCCTTCAAGGCAAGGGCACAAAGATGTATTAGCTAAGGATACAGAAGCACAGTTATCAGAGACCTAGAGCACAGGCCCTGGCGTCAGACTGCCTGGGTTCAAATCCCACATCCTGGCCTTGTGATATTGACACATTTCCTAATTTTATGGCCTTTGTATTGCATATATTATCATATTACATATTATAGAAAGATCATACAGGTACCTATTAATAATAAAAATAATTGTAAGTGAATCAATGAGTGTGTGAAGTAGGAGTCAAACTCATTTTGTTTTTATATTAGGTAATATGCCAGCATAAAATGTAGAAATCAAACTTACTAGGCAGTTATAAGCAAACACAGCATATTTTCCAAAACTACCTGTCAAAGTTCCTTAAAAAAAAAATCACAGACGTTTTTGCAGGCATTCACCTCCCTCTCATGCTGCCTCAGATATTAGGTGATGTGTTGCAAAGAGTAAATGAATTGCACCCAATATCCATAACATTTCATCCTTATCTTAGACATTAGAAGTATATAGAGCCTGGGTAGCTCAGTTGGTAGAGCATCAGACTTTTAATCTGAGGGTCCAGGGTTCAAGTCCCTGTCCAGGCGCTAGCGTTTATTATTGGGGCCTGCCCCGTGGCAGAGTGGTTAAGTTTGTGTGCTGTACTTTGGCAGCCCAGGGTTTCACCCATTCGAATCCTGGGCATGGACGTGTGCCACATGTGCCACTCATCAGGCCACGCTGAGGTGGCATCCCACATGCCACAACTAGAAGGACCCACAAAGAAGAATATACAACTATTTACCGGGGGGCTTTGGGGAGAAAAAGGAAAAAAATTTAAAAATCTTAAAAAAAAAACAAAAAAAGAAGTGTATGGAAGTCATAAAACTGAACTGGAAGCAGACATTTCCTATTCTGAAGCCTAGTCTCAGTCAATTATAATTTTTAAATTGTGCAAAACTATATTATCCTTTATATAAAAAAATTAAACATTGCAAATAAGTCTAAAGTTCCTTTTGACCACTTCCCACTCTAGTAGGCAATGTCATCCATTTAGTGTATACCCTTACCTGGCTTTTTTCTATAAGTTTACATACTTAAATGTACCCACAGAAAAGATAGTTTGTTTGAAAATATTCAGTCTTATTTTATTTGGCAACATACATAAGCATGTTTTGACATACATTATATCTCTATTTCTTTTCTCAGAGGAGACTTCCTTTCTTTTGGGTAAGAGAGTTGGGTTTTCTCCTTTTTCTCTGCCCTCACTGGGAAGCTCCATAACTCATCAAAGGTAAGCAGAGCCTTTGTGGCTACTGAAGTGCATGCCCTCAAGCTTATAACGCCCTTCAGAGACACAAATGGTAAATGCCAAATACATTACTGAGATGATTAAGGAGGGAGATTTTTATGAGAATCCAAGATTTATAACGAATACAGCAATGTATTTAAAATGTTGTTTTTCCACCACCCAAAGTATAATTGCCATCTGTCACTGCACACATGTGCCCTTTTACCCAACTTTTGCCCTCCCCGGTCCCCTCCTCCTCTCTGGTAACTACCAATCTATTCCCTGTGTCTATGTGTTTGTTTGTTGTTGTTCGTTGTTTTCTTTTCTTCCATATGAGTGAAAGCATATGGTATTTGGCTTTCTCTATCTTATTTCACTTAGCAAAATGCCCTCAAATGCCATCCCTGTCATCGCAAATGGCAAGATATTATCTTTTTTTATGGCTGAGTAGTATTCCATTGTGTGTGTGTATATACACATATGTGTGTATATATATATACATATATATAAATCTTCTTTATCCATTTGTCTGTGGATGGGCACAAGTCTTGGCTACTGTGAATAATGCTGCAATGAACATACGGGTACACATCTTTTCGAATTAGTGTTTTTGTATTCTTTGGATAAATACCCAGAAGTGGTATAGCTGGATCATATAGCAGTCCTATTCTTAGGTTTTGAGGAATCTCCATACTGTTTTCCATAGTGACTGCAAGAATTTACATTCCCACCAGCAGTGTACAGGGTTCCCTTTTCTCCATATCCTCTCCAACACTTGTCATTTCTTGTCTTTTTAACAAGTAGCCATTCTGACAAGCATGAGATGATACTACATTGTGGTTTTGATTTGCATTTCCCTAATAATTAGTGACATTGAACATCTTTTCACATGAAAAGATATATCTTCTTTGGAAAAATGTCTGTTCAGATCCTCTGCCCATTTTTCAATTGGGTTTTTTTTGTTGTTGAGTTGTATGAGTTCTTTATATATTTTGGATATTAACCTCTTAGATATATGATTTGCAAATATCTTCTCCCAATTGTTAGGTTGTCTTTTAGTTTTATTGATGGTTTCCTTTGCTGTGCAGAAGCTTTTTAGTTTGATGTAGTCCTATTTGTTTATATTTTGTTTCTCTTGCCTGAGGAGATATGATATTCAAAAAGATGCTGCTAAGGCTGATATCGAAGAGCAAACTATGTTTTCTTCTAGAAGTTACACGGTTTCAGGTCTTACATTCAAGTCTTTAATCCATTTTGAATTAATTTTTGTGTAAGATAATGGTCGACTTTTATATTTTCTAAGTGGCTGTCCAGTTTTCCCAACACCATTTATTGAAGAGACTTTCCTTTCTCCATTGTATGTTCTCAGCTCCTTTGTCAAAAATTAGCTGTCCAGGGCCGGCCCGGAGGCGCAGCGGTTAAGTGCGCATGTTCCCCTTCGGCAGCCGGGGTTCGCTGGTTCGGATCCCGGGGCCGACATGGCACTGCTTGGCAAGCCACACTGTGGTAGGCGTCCCACATATAAAGTAGAGGAAGATGGGCACAGATGTGAGCTCAGGGCCAGTTTTCCTCAGCAAAAAGAGGAGGATTGGCTGCAGATGTCAGCTCAGGACTAATCTTCCTCAAAATAAAAATTAGCTGTCCATAGATGTGTGGGTTTATTTCTGGGTTGTCAATTCTCTTCCATTTATCTGAATGTCTGTTTTTGTGCCAGAACCATGCTGTTTTGATTACTATAGTTTTGTAGTATATTTTGAAATCAGGGAGTGTGATGCCTCCAGCTTTGTTGTTTTTTTCTCAGGATTCCTCTGGCTATTTGGGGACTTTCGTTGTTCCATATAAATTTTAGGATGCTTTGTTCTACTTCCATAAAAAATGTCATTGGGCCTTTGATAGGGATTGCACTGAATCTTTAGATTGCTTTAGGAAGGATGGACATTTTAACTATGCTAATTTGTCCAATCCAAGAGCACAGAGTATCTTTCCATTTCTTTGTGTCTTCTTTGATTTTTTTCAACAATGTTTATAGTTTTCCATGTACAGGTCTTTTGCCTCCTTGGTTAAATTTATTCCTAGGTATTTTATTATTTTGTTGTGATTGTAAACGAGGTTGTATTGATTTCTATTTCTGCTAGTTCCTTGTTAGAGTATAGAAATGTGGCTGATTTTTGTCTGTTGATTTTGTATCCGGCAACTTTACTGTATTTGTTTATTATTTCTAATAGTGTTTTGGTGGACTTTAGAGTTTTCTACATAGAAAATCACATCATCTGCAAATAGTGAAGCTTTACTTCTTGCTAATGTGGATCCCTTTATTTTTCTTGCCTGATCGCTCTGGTTAGGACTTCCAATACTCTGTCAAATAAGGGTGGCAAAAGTGGGCATCCTTGTCTTGTTCCTGTTCCTACTGGGATAGCTTTCAGTTTTTCATCTTTGAGTATGTTATTAGCTGCAGGTTTGCCATATTTGGCCTTTATTATGTTGAGGTACTTTGCTTCTATATCCATTTTATTCAGAGTTTTTTTTTTTATCATAAATGGATGCTGTATCTTGTCAAAAGCTTTCTCTAAATCAATTGAGATGATCATGTGATTTTTATTCATTTTGTTAATGTGGTGTATTGTTGATTGATTTGTGGATGTTGAACCATCTTTGAATCCCCGGAGTAAATCCCACTTAACCATGGTGTATGATCCTTTTAAAGTATTGTTGTATTCGATTTGCTAATACATTATGGAGGATTTTTGCATCTATGTTCACCAGTGATATTGGCCTAGTTTTCTTTTTTTGTGTTGTCCCTGTCTGATTGGTATCAACATAATGTTGGCCTTGTAGAATGAGTTAGGAAGCTTCCCCTCCTCTTCAATTTTTTGGAAGAGTTTGAGAAGGATAAGTACTAAATCTTCTTTCAATGTTTGGTAGAACTCACTGGGAAAGCCATCTGGTCCTGGACTTTCGGTTTTTGGGAGGTTTCTGATTATTGTTTTGATCTCCTTACTAGTGATCAGCGTATTCAGATTCTCTATTTCTTGTTGATTCAGTTTTGGAAGATGGTATGATTCTAAGACTTTATTAATTTCTTCTAGATTATCCAATTTGTTGGCATACAGCTTTTCATAGTACTCTCTTATAATCCTTTGTATTTCTGTGGTATTTGTTGTCATTTCTCCTCTTTCATTTCTGATTTTATTTATTTGAACCTTCTCTTTTTTTCTTAGAGAGCCTAGCTAAAGTTTTGTCAATTTTGTTTATCTTTTCAAAGAACTGGCTTAGTTTCATTGATCTTTTCTATTGTCTTTTAAGTCACTATTTCATTTATTTCTGCTCTGATTTTTATTATTTCTTTCCTTCTACTGATTTTGGGCTTTGTTAGCTTTTCTTTTTCCATTTCCTTTAAGTGTATTGTTAGATTGAAATTTTCTTGTTTCTTGAGATAGGCGTGCATTGCTATAAACTTCCCTGTTAGGACCACTTTTGCTGTATCCCATAAACTTTGGTATGTCATATTTTCATTTTCATTTGTCTCCAGGTATCTTTTTTTTTTTTCAGGAAGATTAGCCCTGAGCTAACATCTGCTGCCAATCCTCCTCTTTTTCTTGAGGAAGACTGGCCCTGAGCTAACATCTGTGCCCATCTTCCTCTACTTTATATGTGGGACACCTACCACAGCATGGCTTGCCAAGCGGTACCATGTCCGCACCCAGGATCTGAACTGACGAACCCCAGGCAACCGAAGCAGAACATGCGAACTTAACTGTTGTGCCACTGGGCCAGCCCATCTCCAGGTATTTTCTGATTTCTCTTTTGATTTCTTCATTGACCCAATAGTTGTTCAGTAGCATTTTGTTTAATCTCCACATATGTGTGACTTTTCCAGTTTTCTTCTTGGTCAGAAAAGAGGCTTGGTATTTCAATCTTCTTAAATTTATTGAGACTTGTTTTGTGGCCTAATATGCAACGGTCTAGGAGAATGGTCCATGTGCATTCAAAAAGAATGTGCATTGTGCAGTTTTTGGAAGGAATGTTCTGTATATATCTATGAAGTGCATCTGGTCTAATGTGTCATTTAAGACCAATGTTTCCTTATTGATCTTCTGTTTGGGTATCTATCCATTGATGTAAGTGGAGTGTTAAAGTCCCCTACTATTATTGTATTACTGTCAATTTCTCCTTTTATGTCTGCTAATATTTGCTTTATGTATTTGGGTGCTCCTGTGTTGGGCACATAGATATTTACAGGTGTTATGTCCTCTTGTTGGACTGTTCCCTTTATCATTGTGTAGTGCCCTTCTTTGTCTCTTGTTACAGTTTTTGTTTTAAAGTCTATTTTGTCTGACCTAAGTATTGCTACCCCACTTTTCGTTTCCATTTGCATGGAGTATCCTTTTCCATCCCTTCCCTTTCAGTTTGTGTCTTTAGGCCTGAAGTGTGTCTCTTGTATGCAACATATATATGTCTTACTTTTTTTTTTTTTTTTTTAAAGATCAGCACCTGGGCTAACAACTGTTGCCAATATTTTTTCTGCTTTATCTCCCCAAACCCCCCCCGTACACAGTTGTATATCTTAGTTGCATGTCCTTCTAGTTGTGGGATGTGGGACGCCGCCTCAACATGGCCTGACGAGTGGTGCCATGTCCGTGCCCAGGATCCGAACCCTGGACCACCACAGCGGAGCGTGTGAACTTAACCACTAGGCCACAGAGCCAGCCCCTATGTCTTACTTTTTATCCATTCAGCCACTCTATGTCTTTTGATTGGAGCATTTAGTCCATTTACATTTAAAGTAACTATTGATAAGTATGGATGTTTTTGTAGTTTCTCCTCTTGTTCTCTTCCCTTACTGTTTGATGGCTATCTTGAGTGTTAAGTTTAGGCTCATTTCTCTTTATTTCTAATGTATTTATTAAGTTTTTTCAGTTTGTAGTTACCATGAGGTTCATATATAATATCCTATGTAAACAGCAATCTATATTAAGTTGATGAACTCTTAAGTTTTACCTCTTAGTACAAGGCCTACACTTTTACTCCTCCCTCCCATGTTTTATGTTTTTGATATCACATTTTATGTTCTTTTTTGTATCCCTTAACCCCTTATCATAGATGGTGATTTTAGTACTTTTGTCTTTTGACCTTCATACTAGCTTTATAGGTGTTTGATCCACTACCTTACCCATATTTTGCCTTTAAAGTGATAACTTTTCTTTGATAATTCTCTTATTCTTATTCGTGGTCTTTTCCACTTAAGTAAGTCCCTTTGACATTTCTTGTAAGGCTGGTTTATTGGTGATGAACTCCTTTAGTTTTTGCTTGTTTGGAAACCTCTTTATCTCTCCTTCCATTCTGAATGATAACCTTGCTGGGTATTCTTCATTGTAGGTTTTTCCTTTCAGCACTTTGGATTTTTCGTGCCACTCCCTTCTAGCCTGTAAGATTTCTGCTGAGAAGTCAGCTGATAGCCTTATGGGGTTTCCTTGCAGCTTTTTGAATTCTCTCTTTAATTCCTGGCATTTTAATTATAATGTGTCTTGGTGTGGCCCTCTGGGTGTATGTTATTTGGTGCTGTCTGTGCTTCCTGTACCTGGATGTCTGTTTCCTTCCTCAGGTTAGGAAAGTTTTCAGGTACTATTTCTTCAAATAGGTTCTCTACCCCTTTCTCTCTCTCTTCTCCTTTTGGGACATCTATAATACAGATGTTAGTATGTCTGATGTTGTCCCAGAGGTCCCTTAGACTATCCTTGTTCTTTTTAATTCTTTCTTCTGCTTAGCTTGGGTGATTTCCTCTGCTCTTCCATCCAGCTTGCTGATCCATTCTTTATCTATTCTGTTGATTCCCTCTAGCAAATTTTCAATTCTATTATTGTATTCTTCAGCTTTGATTGGTTTTTATATTTTCCAATTGTTTGTTGAAGTTCTCACCATGTCCATCTTTTCTTCTCCCCAGATCAGTGAGCATTCTTATGATTATTTGTACTCTTTATGCAATAGATTATCTGTTTCATTTAATTCTTTTCTGAGGATTTGTCCTGTTCCCTTTTTTGGAACATATTCCTTTCTGTCCTCATTTTGCCACAGCATTTCTCTGTGCTTATTTCTATGTATAAGGTAGGTTGGCTATGTCTCCTGAACTTGAAAGTGTGGTCTTATCTAAGAGATGCCTTATCGGGCCTAGCAGCTTGCTCCCCTCTCTTCACTCATAGCAAACACTCCAGGAGTGTCCCCTCTATGGGCTGTGTGCCCCCCTATTGGGGTAGGGTTGCTATTGCTGTGGGCACACAGACTAGATTGGCCCCCAGGCTAGCTGTTTGTGAGGCTCAGCTGCATGTGGCTTCTATGGGCAAGCCCCCAGGATGGTTTGCTGAGTTCAGTAGCACACAACTACTGTAGTTTTGCTATAAGTGAGTCAGGCCTCCAGTGTGGCTGGCTTCTAGACCCTGGGACACACAAATGCTACAGGCCCCCTGGTGAGGCTTCCTGCAAGTCTCAACTGTTTGTACTTTGCAGGGTGAGGGATGGGGCAGGCATCAGGTGAGGCAGTGCACAATGGTTTCAGGTGTTGGAAGGTGGGGCGGATCCCCTGTGTGGTAGTTTGCAATGACTGACAGCACAAGCCTGTTGCAGGCCCCACAAGGCCACCATGGGTCCATATGGCTGCCAAGGGCTTGCTGGTGGGCAGTGGCAGTCCCTGGGTCAGGCTGCCTGCTGCCTGGCTGTGCTCAACTGCCTCAGTTGCTCTAGTGGGTAGGGGTCAAGACCTCTGCACTGTCAGGCTAGAGGGAGGATTCCAAAGGCACCTGCCAGTCTCTGTGTCAGCACAATAGAACTGGGTCACATTAATGGCTGCCACTAGTCTTTCAGTCCCTGGGGGATGGGCCCAGCCCCCTCCTGCCTCTCTGTGATGTGTTGTGAGTTTAGTGAATCTCTTTTACCAATGGACTATGCACTTTTCTGTCTGTTATTTTTGTGGTTTATGGGTCGAGTAAGTTTGTGTGTGGGCCCTTTAAGAACAGGGTTTTCTTTCCCTGAAGTTCGAGAGTTTTCCTAGGCATATTCCCTATTGGTTTTCAATGCCAGCAAAGCCAGGTATTATGGAATCTCATCTCTCTTGTACTGGATCTAAGGGCTGGGGTGCCTAATGTTGAGCTCCAAAGCCCCACTCCTTCAGGAAAACCTCTGTACCTTTGAGATCGTTCCCAGCCATGAAGTGCCACAGCTAGGGTTGTTTTTTTTTTTTTAAAGATTTTATTTTTTTCCTTTTTCTCCCCAAAGCCCCCCGGTACATAGTTGCATATTCTTCGTTGTGGGTCCTTCTAGTTGTGGCATGTGGGACGCTACCTCAGCGTGGTTTGATGAGTGGTGTCATGTCCGTGCCCAGGATTTGAATCAATGAAACACTGGGCCACCTGCAGCGGAGTGCGCAAACTTAACCATTCGGCCACGGGGCCAGCCCTGGGTGTGGGGTTTTTTGTTTTGTTTTTTTTTGGTGAGGAAGATGGTCCCTGAGCTAACACTGGTGCCCATCTTCCTCTGTTTCATATGTGGGATGCCGCCACAGGTGTGTAGGTCTGCGCCCAGGATCCAAACCTGCAAAGCTGGGGCTGCCAAAGCAGAGCGCACAAACTTAACCACTATGCCACTGGGCCAGCCCACAGGGTGTGGTTTTACCTCAGCGGAGCTGTTTCTCTGCCTCTTCAACCCCTGTCTGTGTTGTCCTTTGTTGTGAAGGTCCTTTTTATCCAGTTTCCAGATCTCTCTGAGCAAATCGCTCCACAGGTGGTGAGAGTCTGTGGGAGGAGGCGAGTTCAGGATCCTCCTATACTGCCATCTTCAAAACTCCCCTCAAAATGTGATTTTCAAGCCAACTTTCATCACTGTACACTTTTTTCTTTCTATAAATTGACTCTTCTTACTCCCAGAGGATGTTTACAATCAAAATCAAATAAAATATGTAGTCAAAGAACACCTCAGTGGTTTTTTTACATTGATGTGTGCTTAGAAATAAAACACATCTTTGGAAAAAATTAAATGGATTAAATTATTACAGAAATAAAGACGATTCTAAAATATGAGTCTAAGAATTTTGGTAGAAACAGTCACCCTGGAGCAATTAAAAAGCATCTGACTAAAAGAAAAGGTTCAATGATACTACCTCTGAGATACACATTTTAAAAATGATATGTTTACTGTAAACTCGGCTATAAATGGTAATTAATTAAAAAAATTGTTAGGCTACCATGCCAAAAAACATTACACTGTCTCAGGATGCACTATTTAACAATTTTATTAGAAAAACAATTTTTAAAGCAATATATTATAAAAGTAATCTATCTGCTTATGTTTTTCCTATCAGAAATGAATTAATGTTGAAAGCAATTATACGTACATGAGTGTGCACACACAGAGCACACAAAAAATATTTAAAATATCATTCAAATGTTAATGCACTAGATCTTTACCAAATCTTATTAGAAGCTTTGCGGCACCAGAAACTCAGTTATCTGTTTGTGTGTCTCTCTCAAGGTGTTTCTGGAATCTTTTCTTTTATCTGTTGGTTTAAATATTAGCTCTAGAAAATGAAAACCTCTATCAATGCAAATGAAATAAATATAATTTCAAATGTAAAACTGATGAAAACACTTAACTGTAATAGATAGACTCTAAAACCAAATATAAGTTAGTTTTGATAGTTGAGTATCTTCGATTATCATTAGATCTTTTTTCATCAAAAGAACAGACAACCAAAACAATCAAGACAACTATAGCAAAATAATCATAGTTCATGTTTGGGAAGAAAATATTATCTCGTCCTTAAATCACTAGGTTTATTATTTGAAACATCAAAATAAAGTGTTTTGCTATTTTCTATATTTATTTTAGAACTAATCAGAAAAACTTACTTCAAATACCACAAATAATATAAATAATATAGTTAGTAGTACAACTTGCTTTTTAAGACTTTTCTTCAAAGTTTTGACAATATAATAATGTTTTAGGATCAAGAAAGTCATATTATATATTCAAAGGAAAAATTTCCCAAACTTGCCCTGTAAATTAATAAAGGATTTGTTAACTAAGGAACTTATAACAAAACCAACAATGATTAATTTTAAAATGACTTTATTCATTTAAATGATAAATACTGCCCGCTACTACAAAACAATGACATTCATCTTTCAATCTGTTAAGCTTAGCTAAACAATTCATGTGTTTCTTTTCTATATCATGTGTTGACATGATATAGGATGCAGGATGTAAAAATCAATTTAATAGACATTATTAAATAATTTCACACATATGTGTATAATCTTGAATAGATGGTTAAAATTATAGATAAACATTAAATGTGGGCACATGGATATTCAGTGTACAGCAATGAGTTTAACAGAAAACGTGTCTGCAATGATTTCTGGTAACCAACTTGCTTTCTATGAATCTTTAAATACCCAATTCCAAATCTTCTAGCTCCTGGAGAAGGGCTTTCTCTTTCTGAATTTTCTCCAACTAGAAAAGTTTAAAACAATAGAGTTATTAAATAGGAAATGAAATAAAACAAAATAATTATTGGATCTAGAGCCAAAATAGCAAAGGAGAAAAAATTTAGAGAAAGAATATTTCTGACACTTTATCAGATCCCCTGGTAAACACAGACTGAAAACCCAGATGAGAAACAACTTGTACTGTGTTATTTGGTGTGACTCAAAGCGGCAAAGGACTGAAGCCGTCTTACTGCCTCCCTTTAGGTCCAATAACTTCCATTCTGCACCTAGGCTGACAAGTGCTAAGGAGAGAAGGAGGGACAGGGCAGCACAACCCGAGACGCAGGCCGGAAGAGAATTGTATCTAACATGATAAATTGCTTTTATTCGGAGCAGCAATGGCATGAATGGTGACTCCCATTCACAATGATCTATCCCATGTCTTCCCCCATCCTTCTTCGTTTAAGAGTAAAAACATTAAAATAAACAAATATATATGGTACTGGTTTTCAAAGCAAGTTTTTAAATCTATGTGCTCTTTCACCTGATTAACTATTGCTCACAATAAAACTAGGAAGGGTGGTAGTGACTACAAGCCCAGGTAAAAAATGCAGAAAAGACCTGATTTTTTTCTAGCTGTTTCCCAGTTGCTGCTTGCTCTTTCAGTTGTTCAATTGCTTTCAGTTTCTGCAAACATAAAATACATTACGAGTCAAGAGTAAGGAAGAATAAGTCATTTTAGGATGCAAATTTTCTCATTAACAACTCAATCATACGAATATGAAACCTGAATAAGGAGAATCACCTTACATTTGTATCGAGAATAGTTTGGTAAAATGCTACGGTAAACTACTTTTTAAAATTAAATGTAAAATTGGGTATGTTAAGAACATGGGATTTGGCAAAATATTTTTCAAGCTTTTAATTAATGTTATATATGTACATGTATGTATATATGTACATGTGTATGTATGTAAATATCTCACCCATTTCACTGTTTATTTCAGCACCTCGTTATACCTGGACCATGTCTGCGGCTTTAAGAGAACCCTCCTAGCACAGCCTGGGAAGGGCTCCAGGGACCCGCTCTTACTCCAGGCCACCACCACAAACTGGCCCCAACTTGACAAGCTAGTAAACTTCCTTTTGTTTCTGTTTCTTCATGTTTAAAACTGGGATAAATATCTGTTCCTACCTATCTCACAAATGTCTAATGAAATACTTAGTATAAAAGTGTTCTGCATATTTCTGTACAAATGTTTATTATCCTACCACTCCAAAAATCAATAGTAAAAAGACGAACAGTCTTTAGACATTTGTGAATAGCACTAAAATCAGCGCCATTCCTAAGTTACAGTATTTCATAGCGAGAAAACAAAAGCTGCTACAAACTTCCGAGATGCCTGTCTTCAGATAATTTTCATGCATTTCTTTCAATAAACATGTCTGTTTTTCATTTAAGTTTCTCACCTTCCTTAGGTTCTTGATTTTTCTGTCTATCTCAGGGTCTCCAGAAGTTGAGTGAGAGAGAGTATTTCGTGGTGTGCTCTGCGGGGCAGGAGCTGGTGCCAAATCTGGACTCTTGTCACTTCTCGCTTCCTGCAGGAAATATTTTCAAAAATTCAATTTTCTAAAATGAAAACATTAAAGTATTTCAACCAACATAGGCTTGGTATATAAAATGCAGAAACCAAAATGTGATTTTATCCTTTATACTACATTTTATATAAAGAAAGGATCTGAATTGAAGGTCTCATGAAGTATGCTAGATTGTCCCATAATAGATACACTGTAACTTAAAAAAAACACAGTATAAGGAGACACCCAAAAGGTTTTAACTATATAATTGTCATAGGGAACACTTTGCTAGATCTAGAATTTAGAGTTAAAGTAACATAATATTAAATAAAAAATAATATTTTGTTAGTAATATAAGGATAAACGAAAGAAATGAAATGACCCTAGGAGCGTAAACTAGGGGATTTCTGTATCAGCCAACAAGCACTCCAGATGTTTGGATATTATATGGATGTTTTGAAAATGTGAGAGGGCTTTTTAAACTAAGGTATTTGAAGTTTCACTCTTATGATGTCCTCTAAAACTCTGAGTACACATGATCGAGTAGATGTAATGGATGATGCTACAGAACAAGTTCTAGAGAGATTTATTTACAATCAGACCAGTTCAGCTCCACAGCAAAGTGCCATGGAAAACCTTTCCCCGGAAAGGGGTACTACATTGCTCCCACTGTGCTTGGACCCGGATGGCCTTTCTAGCCTCATCCCTCCTCCTCGAGGAAGTGCTGATTCTGAACCATTTTATTTCCTCTGGGGTGGGGTACACTCTTGTTTCCCAGCTTTTGCATGTAGTGTTCCTTGTGCCTAGAACAGCTTCATGTCCCTGGCTGACCCTACTTATCCTTTAGGCCTCCTGAAAAATCCCCTGACCCCCAAGAGAGACCAGACTGGCCACACAAATGTGGCCCGTAGCCCTCCTGTGCTATCCCCAACTACACTGTACCTAAGGGTCCTGGTTGACTGCTCGACCTGTGCCCCCAGCAAAATATGTGCTTTACTGCACACGCTAAACAGGTGAAAGGGCAAAAGTATGACTCTCCTTTGGTAATTATGACAAGACGTATGTTATGACAAGAGGGGAAAACGTTATTTAAGTCTTTTTGGCCCTAAGGTAGGGCTTTGACTTCTTCTTTAGAGAGTTCCCAGTGGAATACACAGAGCCCCAGACTCTAAAAGCCCTTATCAGAGTCCTGGGTGGAATGCTCTGAACTCCTAAAGCATCCCAGGGCACAGGGAGTCACTCCTGGATCTCCAAATCTAAAAATGTCTGCCTGAGGGCTTTCAGAGAGTACAGAATGAGAGTCATTTTTTCTTTTTAAAGTCATGTTGGTTGCACTTTTTTGTACACTCCAATGCAACAAACATTAATTCCTAACTTTCTATGTGAAAAAAGATTACTGAGCACTTTAACAGATTATTCAAAAAGAAACTATTTACTACTCTTAAGGAGCCTATAAGTTCTATTAATATGCAGTTTGGTATTTTTCATAATATAAAATTAAGGAAGAAAAGAGGACAAAAGGAGAAGAGAGACACTTTGTTCATCAAAATTCACTTTTGACTTCAGATAAAAAAACGTAAAACTTTAGTTTGTAATTATTCTTCTAGGAAGGAAGGTTAATGTTATAAATGTGAAAAACTATTAAATTAAGTGAAATATGAAATTTAATTTTCTATCATATATTAACCAAGAATAAGTTAAAATGTCTGCATTATTATACTTAAATGCCGGTCATTCTTTGGAAAGTATGTGTATATGGTAAGATCAAACTCTTAGTTTCAATTCTCTTTGGTGAAGTTAATAAGCTTAAAAATCATCACCAGTTTATGAAAGCACTTGGTTAGATTACACACATCTGCCTCCTTTATCTTTGGTACTTAATTCAGAGGCAGGGCTGGAAAGGTCTGGTCAAGGTAAGATCCTGTCATGGATCATTTACCTTTGTTCTATCACACAGCCATAATTTTTACCAACTGCAGCCTGTCCTCAAAAATGCATACTGAAAGGATTATCTTGCAAGTAGAAAACTCTGTCATCAACTGGGAAAACAGCAGAGCGCAACTCTGTAATGATGGATTAGTAGTATCATCTTTAGTAAATAACGAACCTGGCAGGTATTATGCTAAGTAAAATAAGCCAGACAGAGGATAAACACTGCATGGTATCACTTATATTTGGAACCTAAAAAAAAGGTCAAACTCATAGAAACAGAAAGTAGAATGGTGGTTGCCAGGGGCTGGGGAGTGGGGAAAATACAAAATAGGGAGAGGTTGCTAAAGGGTACAAACTTTCAGTTGTAAGATGAATAAGGTCTGAGTATCTAACATATAACATGGTGACTATAGTCGATAATACTGTTTCATATAAGTGAGATTTGCTGAGAGTAGAATTTAAGTGCTCTCGACAAAAAAAACAAAGGGTAAATATGTGAAGTGAGGGATGTGTTAATTAACTCAATGTGGGAATCCTTTCACATTGCATATCTATATCAAATCACTACTTTGTACACTGTAAAAATTTTATTTGTCATATCTGAAAATATTAGCTGGGGGGAGGGGCGGGGAGAAGGCATCTTCCCTACCCGTAGCTATAAGGATACTACTAATTTGTAACATTTAGGGCCAGCAGAGGTCTCCACCCACACTGATGAGAGGACAAGCCCTGCTTTTATACAAGTCTAATACATGCAGCAGATAATTTTACTTGAAATGACCTAAACCTGAGCTATATAAAGATATTTCTGGAGATGAAATATGTTAACTACCAAAGAGCACACTCATTTTTTTATTAAAAGCCCAGATTTTAGCAGAATATGGTTGCATAGTGCAATTCTACCCCTTAAAATAGCAAGTGCCTAGCAAACACCTAGGCAACCTAGA